>NC_140168.1:80975542-80980542 GCF_963971535.1 Notolepis coatsorum
GAACTATGACACAAAACACAGAAAGCCTGCTGCGGATTGCCTGCCATCTGCCTCACCCAGTCATGTGTCGTTTGCCAGTCTTGGTTGTAACTGCAGGTCCGTTTCTTTTTACTGCTTTCCATCTTGAACTAGTTCGCTTGTAATGTTGTTGTGTTTTTTTTGACCAATCAGATTTGCGATATGAGGTAGCGTCACGACTCAGTCTCAGTCACGTCACAAGCAGGCAAGCAGCACACTAAAGTACTATAACCAATCAGAGCAATGTGTGTGGACAAGAGGCGGGTTGCTACGTTTACTGTCTGTAGGGAGGGGCTTTTAGACGCATGTTTTTTTTGGCTTCGAAAAGAGGGACATCCTCTCAATATGAGGGACGCGGGACATTTGGTCAAATGGTGGGACAGTACAACCAAAAGGGGGACACCTGGTCACCCTACTCACAGCACACACATCCACACGCACACACTCACTTTAAACAAACAACTCACTGCAGCACCCACTTTAACCACTTTAGAACACCTAAACACACTTTATATTTATTGGTAAAGAATTTGCACTACAACCCATACCTCATTACACCTTACTGTAAATTGTACCTAAATTGTACCTCATCCCATTTCTGCTTTGCACTGTAAAGTATATTGTATGTGAACTCAGTTACTTCTACTCTGCATTGAGCAGTGTATATGTATATACTGAACACTTTTGTCTACGTACTTGACTTCTATTTTATACTTGCTATACTTATTTTATACTTATCTATTTTTGTCTAGCACAGTCTCTGGAGCGTAACAGAAAGAAGCATTTTGTATAAAAGTATTCTGTACTTCTGTATGACAACTAATAAAGAAACTTGAAACTTGAAACTTGAAACTTGAAACTTGAAACTTGGAACTACTGTAAGCCGTCCAGAGCGAAGAGCGGATTTCTTGGCCGCTCCGCGCCACTCACATGCTCTGGGCTTGTGAATGACCTTTTCTAACACCTTGGAAGTGACACTGAGGATAGCAATGGGCCTATAGTTGCCAGGGTCTGACCTGTTGCCTTTCTTAAAAAGGGGGATTATTTTGGCACATTTCATGTCACTAGGAACAATACCAAGCTCCAAAGACAGGTTAACAACATGTGCAATAAGTGGTGCAACTGCATTGGCTGCATCCTATAAAAACCTGGCTGAGATGTTGTCGTGGCCAGTGTGGCTTTGGAGCAGTTAAGACCAGTGTTGTAGTACTGGCGTTAGGACTGATTTTAAGGACTCTGATTACTCTGACTTGGACTTGGACTCGAGCATTGACTGCATTTGGACTCTGAAGGTGCAGACGAGGACTCAGACTTTGTTTGATAAATACATTTATTAACGGTTATGTATTTTAAAACCTTTTTGTAATAGGCCCTAACCATTTGGCATAAGATATTGATGTCTAGTGCATTTGTTTGGCCATTGTGTCACAAATGAAATAAACTCCCTTTGAAATGGTGACCGCTGTGTCATTTATGTTTAATGTAGACCTTTTTTAGTTGTATGTCAGCTCTTTGACTGCCAGAGTGGAGTGGACTCAATCTTGATGACTTGGACTCAGACTCGGACTAGGGTAATGGGGACTCGACTCGGACTCGACTCAGGCTTTTCTTTGGTGACTTGGACTTGGACTCCGACTCGAACACTGGGGACTCGAGACTCGACTCGGACTCAAGATTTAGTGACTTGACTACAACACTGGTTAAGACCCTTTAACACTAGCACATCCGACAAGGGGTCAAATGACCCCTAGGCATTTTCAATAAATGTATCCTCGTCACTCGGTCGAGCTCCAGCTCTGTCACTCAATGACTTTTCCTAAAAGTACCCGTTTTATCTGGCACGGTTTCTGAAATTTCAAAATGACTTTAGGAAAATGTAATTAGAACGTTATTCCACATATATATGGAATATATATGTGGAAAGTCACAGCACTTTGCGAGCGTCTAGCGCAGGGGTGGCCAACGCGTGGCTCGCGTTGGCATGTGGCTCTTTGCCCGTCAATTTATTATTATTATTTTTTTTATTATAATTTTCTTTTTGTCACTCAAACCTGTGGTAAACCTCATATTTTTATATTCAGAGGTAATTATATAGTTTTCACTGTTTATTTTTCTCATATTTCTCATATAAGCTGTCGGGTCATCTGACCCGTTCCCGGCGGGAATCAGTGACATTTTCTCCATGGCTGTGCTAGTGTTAACAGTCCGTTCTTGGTGCACATCTCTGACCAGCCGATAGCCGATGTGGCGTGCATGACTCCTGTCTCCTGCATCACTCCTGTCTCCTGCATGACTCCTGTCTCCTGCATCACTCCTGTCTCCTGCATCACTCCTGTCTCCTGCATCACTCCTGTCTCCTGCATCACTCCTGTCTCCTGCATGACTCCTGTCTCCTGCATGACTCCTGTCTCCTGCATCACTCCTGTCTCCTGCATGACTCCTGTCTCCTGCATGACTCCTGTCTCCTGTATCACTCCTGTCTCCTGTATCACTCCTGTCTCCTGCATCACTCCTGTCTCCTGCATCACTCCTGTCTCCTACATCACTCCTGTCTCCTGCATCACTCCTGTCTCCTGCATCACTCCTGTCTCCTGCATCACTCCTGTCTCCTGCATGACTCCTGTCTCCTGCATCACTCCTGTCTCCTGCATCACTCCTGTCTCCTGCATCACTCCTGTCTCCTGCATGACTCCTGTCTCCTGCATCACTCCTGTCTCCTGTATCACTCCTGTCTCCTGCATCACTCCTGTCTCCTGCATGACTCCTGTCTCCTGCATCACTCCTGTCTCCTGCATGAACTATGTCGACTATTTTCACCTCAAATCCTGACGTATAATAAGCGTCTTGTACAAAACGTCGAAACTTTGAAATCGATCAAAGCAAGATCTGGTTCAGTCTATGAGGTGCTTCGCGTAGAAAAATATCAAAGAGAGAAAGTATTTACCTGGGTGCCGACCAGAGTCGTTGTTAGAGCAGGTTATTAAAAGCATCCCTACTGTTACCATATATTTTAGTAGCCTAAGGGAGAATATAAGAGAGAAAGACAGCTATTCATAAAGACTACCACACTCACAAAAAATGATTACAGATAAAGCTACCGTGTCAGTCAAATATGAAAGAAAGACAAAAAAAAAAACAGTCCACCAACCCCTTGTTAGCAGAATGTATGAGACACTGTGAAATGCAGTCATGGAAAATACAAGCTATTCACCTCATCTCCCTCCTCTGTCTGCAAAAATAACAATTAAGATAGTTTCCTCTGGTTAGTTAGTTAGAAGATGTGAGAGAGTGACACTGCACCTGAAATATGAATCAATCAATCAATTAACCATTTATTATCTAACCTCGGATATGAATGAATGAATGAATGAATGAATGAATGAATGAATGAATGAATGAATGAATGAATGAATGAATTAATTGATTAATTAATTAATTAATTAATTAATACATGAATGAATGAATGGATGAATGAATGAATGAATGAATGAATGAATGAATGAATGAATGAATGAATGAATGAATTTAAATATAAAATATGGTAACATGGTAATACTTTTCTGTAACCCCCGCCCCTAATCCTATCCATAACCTTGACCATAACCATAATGTTCATGTTAAGTTGCCAAATCACAGAGAAGTTAGAAATCGGTGTGCAACTTTTCATAGCATGAGATGGGATTAGGTTGCTATGATTACATGACTGATTGCTTTTCAACACCGTAGTTGTGAATTAGTCATCAGCTGACAGAGATAACCTGATGTTCAGCAGGACAGGGATCTGAAGATTGTCAGACTGTGGTTGTAATGGGAGCTCCTAGTGGTCAACAGTGTCAGACTGCGGTTGTACTGGGCAGCTCCTAGTGGTCAACAGTGTCAGACTGCGGTTGTACTGGGCAGCTCCTAGTGGTCAACAGTGTCAGACTGTGATTGTACAGGGCAGCTCCTAGTGGTCAACAGTGTCAGACTGTGGTTGTACTGGGCAGCTCCTAGTGGTCAACAGTGTCAGACTGTGGTTATACTGGGCAGCTCCTAGTGGTGAACAGTGTCAGACTGTGGTTATACTGGGCAGCTCCTAGTGGTGAACAGTGTCAGACTGTGGTTATACTGGGTAGCTCCTATTGGTGAACAGTGTCAGACTGTGGTTCTACTGGGCAGTTCCTATAGTCAACAGTGTCAGACTGTGGTTGTACTGGGCAGCTCCTAGTGGGCAACAGTGTCAGACTGTGGTTGTACTGGGCAGCTCCTAGTGGGCAACAGTGTCAGACTGTGGTTGTACTGGGCAGCTCCTAGTGGTCAACAGTGTCTGACTGTAGTTGTACTGGGCATCTCCTAGTGGTCAACAGTGTCTGACGACTGTGGTTGTACTGGGCAGTCCCTAGTGGTCAACACTGTGGTTGTACTGGGCAGCTCCTAGTGGCCAACAGTATCAACACTCATTCAATCTTTATTTAAAAGATTACTTATCACTTATTTTTTACAGTGAACATACTGTAGATGTTATAGGAGCCGTCTAGAGAGAAGATACAGTGAACAGAGATGTTAGGAGCAGTCTAGAGAGAAGATACAGTGAACAGAGATGTTAGGAGCAGTCTAGAGAGAAGATACAGTGAACAGAGATGTTAGGAGCAGTCTAGACTAGAGACAAGATACAGTGAACATACTCTAGATGTTAGAGAGAAAATACAGTGAACATAGATGTTAGTAGCAGTCTAGAGAAAAGATACAGTGAACAGAGATGTTAGGAGCAGTCTAGAGAGAAGATACAGTGAACAGAGATGTTAGGAGCAGTCTAGAGAGAAGATACAGTGAACAGAGATGTTAGGAGCAGTCTAGACTAGAGACAAGATACAGTGAACATACTCTAGATGTTAGAGAGAAAATACAGTGAACATAGATGTTAGTAGCAGTCTAGAGAAAAGATACGATAAACAGAGATAAACAGGTCATTAAAGGGCTGTCTTGACGTAACACCAGCAGTG
>NC_140168.1:80985542-81093042 GCF_963971535.1 Notolepis coatsorum
CACACACACACACACATAATAAACACAACGGCCACAGCGGGCCAACAAATCGCAGCAGCTATTTACAATGCAATACACAAATATACGAAATAATGCTCAAAATATGCACACTTCCTACCTTATTTGTGCATGAAGTCCATCCTCCGATCATTCTTTGTGAATTCTGCGATGACTTTGTCATAAAAGCTGTCGGATGTCTTCATTCTAATCTGTGCAGCATCTGTGCAGTCAAGCGCCGCTGTCCGACAACACGTTCGGGAGTTGGATGTCCTCTTGCAATAATAATCCTTTTCTCTTCAAAAGTCATAATTGCATGCTTGAGCAGCACTGGTCTTCTCCGTCGTATGTCTCGTCTCCTCCGTAAACTGGATGCTTGCAGACTGCAGAGGGGAATTCCTCGCGTCACGCACTCGCATAATGCCCAATATATGGACCAAGTTGCCAACTAAAATAGTCTCGAAATGTCTGCAGAAAGCAGTAGCACTCACTAACCAAAGCTGTGTGCTGCTCACATGAAGAGGAAGGCAGCACAGTGGTTCTTCCTCTGGGCGAACATTTCGATGACTTTGGGAACAAAAATTGAGAAAGATAGGACAGGAGCTTACTAAACTACTAGCTTGCACACAGTTAATAGGGTCCAGCCGCAGCGCCGTCTCAATAGCTGGCACCAATCTCTGATTGGATCTTAAGTTTGTCAACACAATGTGGCACGGCGTGAACGCCAATCAATAAAGTGCGCTAAACCTCACTACACGCCTTTTTTAAACTCAAATACCCTATTTTGATTGGATAATTATATTCTTAAGCCAAGCCTGTGCACTCTTTTTGCAGTGAGTGATTGACAGCTGGCCATTATGTGTTATGGGATCAGGCCAGGTCAGAGAGCTCAGAGCTGTCACTTGGACATTTTTGAAGAAAAAATAAATTCACTGGCATTGTTTTTTTCACAGAGGAAAACATTTATAATAAAAAAAGAAATAATAATAATAATAAAAAATAAAAATAAAATATATCAAAAGACATTAATTAAATGTTGGATTTTGGTCAGATTGGTTATTTTTGGTTGAGGTTGAAAAAGCTATGTTTATTCAATATCTAAATTACAGACACCATTTCAACATTTGAAAAACTGTTGTTGAATCGATTTAGTATAGATGCTTGTTTTTCAATGTTGAAATGCCCAACAATGAAATTACATGGTTACAACGTAGTGCTGATAATCCCCCCTCCCCTCCCCCCTCCCCTTCGAGGGGGTAGGTCGTAAGCAACTCGCGAGGCCAGCTAGAAGATCTCACAGGACTTGAGGCATTAAAAGAAAAACTTGGCGCCATGGTGTCTTCATTCAGCGTGACTAGTCAAGTGCGCACACGTCTTTGGTAAGTCCTTGACAATATAATGTATTATGCTATTCACATTAGGCATGTGCCGGTAACCGGTTTCACGGTTTGAAAATGTCAAAACCCCCGGCCTGGAAAGTAGCGTTAACTTATAACAGCGCGAGCTAACGTACGTCAGCTATACGTCAGCTCAACCATGCGAGTCTGCTAGCTTAGCCAGCTAACGTCAGCTCGACCATGCGAGTCTGCTAGCTTTAGCCTACACAGACCATGCGAATCTGATAGCTTAGCAAGCTAACGTCAGCTCGACCATGCGAGTCTGCTAGCTTTAGCCTACACAGACCATGCGAATCTGATAGCTTAGCAAGCTAACGTCAGCTCGACCATGCGAGTCTGCTAGCTTTAGCCAGCTACACAGACCATGCGAATCTGATAGCTTAGCAAGCTAACGTCAGCTCGACCATGCGAGTCTGCTAGCTTTAACCAGCTACACAGACCATGCGAATCTGATAGCTTAGCAAGCTAACGTCAGCTCGACCATGCGAGTCTGCTAGCTTTAGCCAGCTACACAGACCATGCGAATCTGATAGCTTAGCAAGCTAACGTCAGCTCGACCATGCGAGTCTGCTAGCTTTAGCCAGCTATACAGACCATGCGAATCTGATAGCTTAGCAAGCTAACGTCAGCTACACTCTGACGTCACGAGAACGGCGCCATCTTTGTATGGGGGAAACAAATGGATTTCTACTGATCAAATGTCTGCGTTGAGCTCTGTTTTTATTACATATTTTACCACATTATTGTTGATTTCATAACCTTTTCATATAATTTGTTTTGAAAATATTGAGGCCAACATGGCATTTCACTATTTCGAAAGCCTTTCTGGTGATTCTAAAGTGTATGTTTCCCCCCCAAGCCATAGACATGCACTTAGACAGAAAGTTAAACAGAAAGGAAGTTGACTTCGAGAATGATTCCAATAACTACTATTATTCGAGATCATTCTACCACAAAAGGTAACGTTTATGACAAATATTGAAACATAGTTAGTTTATCTTCCCTATTGTTAGCATTCAGCAACAATTAGATTTGAAAAGTTTCAAAATGGTGCCACCTTGATAAAATAAAAAAGCTACTGTACATTACAGTAGATTTCATTATCTGTTCTCATGCACGCTGGTGATACTAAATCCAAATTGAACTCGGGCATTTGAAAGATAATATATGTATATATATAAATGTGCGAATTGGCTATAATAAGGTAATTTATGAGCCTGCTATTGTATATTCTATGATAATATTTCAAATTACATTGGTCCGGATGGGAGAATTCAGTACAGTATCTACAGAACCTTCTGTTTAATAATCTTCCCTTTATTTATTTTACACTCAAGAAGGTATTGAACAAGATCAGTGGCAGTTTTTAATGTTTGGTCATTATTAGCATGGTGTTATTCACTGTCAAAGATGCAAAGAAAAATCATAATTAATATTCTCCTTTGTTTCATCACAATTTAAGCAAGCCTAGTAATAGACACAATATTTCTGACACTGTGAATATACATTAGATAGATAGATGACGCTATACAAGAATATGCAAATGGCCCTTGTAGAAGTGGAGCAATATTCCATTTACCTAGGTATATATTTTAGGCGGATTTTCAGAAAATAGGCTCCGGGTGGAAGAGGTTAAATATTTTAAAATATGTTGGAAGGACCTGATAAATTAATAATTTGGCTGATATATATATTTGTTTTATGCATATATTATTTTAATAATTTTTTCTCCTATTTTCAGGGTTGTGCTACAAGAGAAGAGGACTGGAGGGTTCACTGCAAAAAAAAGGCCAAGTAATAACAAAAAAATTATAATCAGCACCACCTCTTTTCTATTTAGACCTGTTGTAACCTATACGTTATTATATACCTTTCAATCCGGGAGTTAATGGGTTAAGATGGCTTCTTATGAATCGTATTGGGCTAAAAGACGTAGAGTCATTCGAACTGTAAGGGGCATAGAGAAAGATATCCTTAAGGAATATGAGGAATCTCTGCATAATCAAAGAGAAAATATTTACCCCTGTGTGAATAGGGAACCTGCCTTCACAAGCTCACACTTTTCCCAACTAGATGCACTACCAGCTTCACATGTAGACATAGAAAATGGTCATATAGATGGCAGTGTAGCTGGCAATGATGAAGTTGAGTCCGATGTGCAAATGAAAAATGATCATTCTGATGGTAGTGCAGTAGCTCGAAATGAAGTTGATCATGTGCAAATGGAAAATGATGATATAGACGATGAAGCTGGCAATGATGAAGATGAATCAGATTCTCACTATGAGAGCGATGAGGAGCAGCCGCCTAGTCAGAATCTGCTTATAAGGAGCCTAAGATATTGGGCAACATCCTACTCCATTAGTCTTGTTGCTTTGTCTGCTCTGCTGTCCATCTTAAAGCTATTTCACCCTAAGCTCCCTAAAGATGGAAGGACTCTGCTTGGAACACAATCTCATGTTGCAACCACTCAAATGCAAGGTGGCGAGTACTATCATTTTGGATTGGTGCGAGGAATACTTTCATGATTAAAATGTTTAAGTTTACCAGTGAACCTCACAACTCTTACTTTACAGTTCAATATAGATGGTCTCCCCCTCTTTAGGAGTTCAAGACTTCAATTCTGGCCTATACTTGCAATCCTGAATTGTGATTACACTAAGTCCCCATTTATTGTCGGTATATTTAGTGGTTTAAGCAAGCCAAAGTGTGTTGTTGAGTATGTGCAGAAATTTGTTAGCGACCTTAAAAATGTGCTGGCTAATGGCATTGTTCATAATGGTAAGAAATTGAATGTACAGGTTTCCTCATTTGTGTGTGATGCTCCTGCTAGGGCCTACGTTAAGAATATTAAGTCACATAATGGTTATTCAGGGTGTGACAAGTGTGACCAAGAGGGTGTGTGGAGGAACAAAATTACGTATCCAGAAACAAATGTCAGGCTCAGGACGGATTCGAGTTATTGTGATATGATTGATGAGGAACACCACTTGAAACAGAAACTCAGTCCTTTAACAGGGATAGTAAAGATGGTTTCTTCATTCCCAATAGATTATATGCACCTCTGTTGTCTTGGGTTGATGAGAAAACTGTTGCATATGTGGTTAAAGGGCAATCTAGCCACTAGGCTTCCTTCACAAACAGTTAACAGTATATCAAGCAAACTGCTGGTGTTACATTCCCACACCCCTGTTGAATTCAATCGCAAGCCAAGAGGTTTGAATGAGCTTGATCGTTGGAAAGCTACTGAGCTCCGATCCTTCATGTTATACTGGGGTCCTGTAGTTCTGAAGGATTGCCTTCCCAGTGAGTTTTATGACAACTTCATGTTGTTTTCAGTGGCCATGTATTTGTTTTTGTCTCCTGGAACTTCTCGCCAAATGGTTGAATTTGCACATAGATTAATGATATCCTTTGTGGGCCACTTTGGACAGTTGTATGGTACGGGTGAGATTGTGTTCAGTGTCCACCAGCTTATACATTTAGCAGATGAATACAAACAATTTGGACCTTTAGATAATGTTTCAGGGTTCCCTTTTGAGAATTATCTTGGCCAAATAAAGCATCTTTTACGCAAGCCACACCAACCTCTACAACAGGTAGTCAAAAGGCTGTCAGAAATGCCACATGTTGAGGTTCCATTAGCAACAGATCAACCAGTTTTAAAGCACATTCATACTGATGGTCCACTTCCTCAACATTTCAGTGTTGCTCTACAGTACACAAAGGTCTCCAGTTGTCGTTTTACCTTGTCTACAAAGCAGGGGGATAATTGTATTCAGGTGGGAGATACAATTGCAGTAGTGCAGAATATAGTCCAGGAAGAAGGTGAGGTCTATGTGATCTACAGAAAGTTCAGACACCAAGAATTATATTACACTTATCCCTGCGAGTCCTCCCTCATAGGTACATACAAGGTTAGAGAGTTGTGTGATGAGATCGGGGTTGGTAAAATTAGCTTTATTAAACGTAAATGTGTTCTGTATCCAGAGGGAAATAGCCTCATAGCTATTCCAATAGCTCATCTGCAGTAGACATCTTATGATTCATGTTTTTGTCATTATAATTTTTTTATCATTAATATTCTAATTTAATTTATTGTACACAGAATGGAAAGTGAGGTGGTGCTCTGTGGCGTTGTACTGTTTCCAAATGGCGGAACTGCAACAGTTCTTTCCAGCTGGTTCAATCCAACGGAAGGTACATTATTATGGCCCCCAAAAAACACAAATTATTCAAAGGCCCTTAAAGAAAACATGATGCCCTGTGAAGGATGGACCACATATGACAAAATTCGGCTCTTAATTACTTGTGGTAAGTATAGTCACTGCTATTGTCTGATGTGAATTGTTCCTCATACTTCTTATTAATGTCATGCTGTATTTTCTGCTTGTTCTTTTACAGACTCATTTCTAAAGGCCAAGCAACATGAAGACAAGTACGTGACTACTGGATGTCTAACCACTGATTTGGAATCTGAAGAGGAAGCAGATGTACGTCGGAAAAGAAGAGCAAGGTACAGTTGAATTCCTCGTGATAGTTTTTGGTTAAACAGAAATGGGCCATGGGCTGGCTCCTGAACAGTGTCTCAAGGATTGCTCAATTAATTGAATTATCCTGGGAGCCTGGGAATGTTAAATGTTTTTTTTTTAGGACAAATCATATGCACGCAGTGGAGTCAGATGAAGAGCCAGACAGCAGGGTGACGCGACGATATGCCAAGCCACCTGATTTTCATTTCCCAGGTATAGTGGTGACACTTGTCAGTTATGACACTAACTGCTACACCTACTTTAAGTATTGCCATGTATAATTCCATTTATTTATTAATACAGTGCAGCCAGAATCCAGCCAGTACCCCTCGGTGCCAACATCAAATGCAAGCAGTGGTATGTCATTATTTACTAACATAGCAGAACAAAATGTAGTTGCATGAGAGCTTTACAAGCATTTAGTTCCTCTGTCAATACATCCAAACATATCAGTCAGGTTATGTGTTCAAAAGTTACAGTGTCCACTATTCATGTCTTGTGTTCCCTTCTTTTAGTCTCTGGAGGAAGCTGCTCGGTCTCTGGAGGAAGCTGCTCGGAGAATAACCAGCCTAATAATGGTAAGTGAATCACTTCACACTACTAAGTCAGGGTGGAGCCGGTGGACAGATTGTAAATGTGCTTTTGATAGCATTCATTGTTCATGTTTTGTTGTGTTCTCTCATTTTAGGCTTTGGTGGAAGCTTCTTGGCACAGTTGGAGTCAATGGACCACTGCAGTGATGGTAAGTAGATTAATAAACTAGATATAGCTATGTGATTCTCTCAGCCACTCTTGTGTCTCCAGTCTGTTTCAATAGGTGGCGGTTGGATTACTAGTCCTGCCTTACTGGATACCTTACTGACTGGAAATGTTAGTTAAATGGGTGGAAATGTAAAGTTGAGTGCATATATGAGTAGCTTATTCAGTGTCTCACTATTTTGCAATGAGCTGTTAATGTTGGCATGATATTATATGAGAACTTGTATTTTACAGTGACTAATTACGGTTATTTTAATCCATTTCAGGAGGGAACCACACTGGACAAGTAAGGAATGGTATGTCTTTTGCTTGCTACTGTATATGGTGCTCATTGATACTTTGATGGTGCTTACCTTATTTTGTTAATTCTGTCGCTCTTTCTCTAGGAAAGCCAATGTATAACTCCAGCCCCTACCACACTGTGCCATCAGAGCGAGCAAGGAATGGTATGCATTTCTCATCTTAAATGTTGTTTTTTTGGGTAAAATTCCATAATTCGTGTTCAATGTAAACAATGATGTGTGTCCTTTATTCTCTTTCTATTAGACTTCAATGCCAACTATAGCCGTGGCTCCAGATCAGCTGACTTCAACTCACATCGCCTGGGTAAAGATGCCTATATTCCACTTTACCCCCCGCCTCCCCCATACACAATTACCTAATGTGCAATGCTGATGCCATGTTGATTTCTTCAGCTTCAGCTCCTGAAACGCCGCGGGGAAGATTCCATGGAGAGCCCAGTCAAATGTTACAAGGCAAGTATCATTTCGCTGCTGTCGGGACAAAACCTCATAACTCCAAAAACCCAACTTTTCAGCAGATGAAAAAAACTAACACAGATTTGAGGGTGAATAGAGTTAGGAGGTTTAGACAGATGATCGGTTTAATGCTTTCCCATTGTTTAAACTTTGTAAAACCCACACACACATATGGAGGATGATCTACGGAGTTGATTTATATAATAAAAAAAAAATTCAAAAAATGGAGTTATGAGGTTTTGTCCCGACAGCAGCGATTTTCTGATGCATTGAGAAACATATGTCCCTTGTGACTTTACAGTCTTTGTCACTTTTTTTTTTCATGTAATTTGTCATGGTGTTTATAGGCTTAATATTTAAGCACTTAATGGTTACTATAAGTTAGGGGTGCAAAGACTTAAGCGTCACATTTAAATGTAAATAGTAACGTTGTTGTCATGTGATGATCCCTTTAATTAGACGTGATTTGAATGTGCTGAAGGCCCTTATTGCTTAGTGTCATTCTAAATGATTGAAATGGTGAATCTATCCTTGAAATTTAATGTAAAACCAATTGTTTTTCTTCAAGACCTTGCTGCCAACAAAAACACCAGGATGCTTGCAGAGCTACTCGTGGAGGTGAAGCAAATTTCACATGACGTTCAGTTTCTGAAGACTGAAATGGCTAAATCCACCTTTAACGATCACGGAGCTGGACCTGAATCACAGAGAGAAGAGAACTTCCCCATCGTGCTGCCACTCACCAATGAGGAGCAGTTTGATGAGGCTGAAGCTGCACTGAAGGACGAAACAGTCCGTCGAAAGATGGTGAACATTTTTGTATTTTGTTAAAAATTTATTGTTTGAAATCTAAGTGTTTATAATGTCTGAATTGTAGGAGTGGAGGCATTTATTTAGTTTTTTGCTTGGATGTGTGCTTGGCATAGAAATATTGTGAAAATAGCCTTGCAATGATATGCGGGATGATATTTATTTCTTAGTCAATATTTGACAATTCATTTAGCTAATTTGTTTGATGGTATTGTTTGTTGAGTTTTGACACAGTAATGGTCTTTCTTTAGAGTTAATAAAAAAAAGTCTTAAAATGTGTACTTAAAACATCATATTCTGTCCATTTGACATAGTACAATGTACACTTTAGCACACTCACTTTTTTTCCTCTCCAATCTGTTAAGACAACCCGCCTGGCATTAATCGGAGGGACCAACTCAGAAAATATGATCCGGCGAATGCTATCCGCTACCATGACAAACTGTCTAGCATGCATCTTCAACTGGGCGGGAAAGGGACCGAAGAGGGCCTTCAAGGACACACTGATGCAGGACTGCATGTTTGGTGAGTCAATCTGCACCTCAAAATACTAGGTTTACTACAGTGGATTTAGCTATTTTGATGATGGATATTTCATTTAATTAAGTATTTTCACTTTTATCTCAAGTAAATACGAATGGATGCATTTTTATCACCATGGAATGAGCCTGATGGAACATGCAACCACTCTTAAAGAAACACCTCACCCATTTCCAACCTTAACGTCATATAAGTGGTCCTCTGTAATGCTCACAATAAGATTTTTTACGAGCATTAATGTGGATCAATTATATGACTATGGGGTTGAAAATGCACCTAAGGCCACCTGAAAATCTAGTACACTAAAAAGGACACTGTTCACTTTGGAATGGAACGTGCCCACTGCAGCTTTCTTGTTTATCTTTAAGTATTCTTTTTTTCTTTTTTCCCAGCGGCTGCTCGTCAATTTGACCGCAAGTTGACTGACTTGATATACAGAGATGCACTGCAGAAGTGGCTGCGTTATGCACCTGAGAGGAATGGCGGGATACGAAGAAAGACAAAGACTTAAAAGGACAAATGGTTTGGAGGACAGTGGGTTTCATGGGAGTTGGATCATTGGAAGCTGATCCAGGGGCAACATTTATCTCCAGCATCTCTGGTTGCAGCTGTCGCGTGCATGCGTGCGTGCATATGTTTAGCCCCTAGTTTAGCCTCCAGGACCACCCCCTAATTTAGCCTCCAGGACCACCCCCTAGTTGAGACTCAGCCCCCCTCAGGACCACCCCCTAGTTTAGACTCAGCCCCCCTCAGGACCACCCCCTAGTTTAGACTCAGCCCCCCTCCAGACCACCCCTAGTTGAGACTCAGCCCCCCTCAGGACCACCCCCTAGTTTAGACTCAGCCCCCCTCCAGACCACCCCTAGTTGAGACTCAGCCCCCCTCAGGACCACCCCCTAGTTTAGACTCAGCCCCCCTCAGGACCACCCCCTAGTTTAGACTCAGCCCCCCTCAGGACCACCCCCTAGTTTAGACTCAGCCCCCCTCCAGACCACCCCTAGTTGAGACTCAGCCCCCCTCAGGACCACCCTCTAGTTTAGACTCAGCCCCCCTCCAGACCACCCCTAGTTGAGACTCAGCCCCCCTCAGGACCACCCCCTAGTTTAAGTTAATAATAGTCTATTGTGTATGGTGCATCGTGCGGTTAGAGTTCTAAAGTGACCAGCATCTCCAACGCTTCCTCGTGTTATCTAGAGTCTTATCCAGGCTGGGCCGACCACATGGCGCTTTCATCCGAGGAGATCTAGGCGAGGACCGAATGGACATGTACACTGGATTACCTACCCGACGACTGCATAGCCCTGTGCGGCTGGAATATATATTTGCTTTGGTACTGTGATTTGTGGAGCGGATAATCGCCGACGCCTGTGAGTGTTGGATTTACCCCCGAGAGGAGTCAAGTCGAGTCGGCGCTCAGAGAGCCTGAGGCCCCCTAGTTTAGACTCAGCCCCCCTCCAGACCACCCCTAGTTGAGACTCAGCCCCCCTCAGGACCACCCCCTAGTTTAGACTCAGCCCCCCTCAGGACCACCCCCTAGTTTAGACTCAGCCCCCCTCAGGACCACCCCCTAGTTTAGACTCAGCCCCCCTCCAGACCACCCCTAGTTGAGACTCAGCCCCCCTCAGGACCACCCCCTAGTTTAGACTCAGCCCCCCTCAGGACCACCCCCTAGTTTAGACTCAGCCCCCCTCCAGACCTTAGTGTGACGATGTACCTTGGCACGCTGGCACGCCACACAGGAGGCCGCCCATAATTTGACGTCCTTCCTAAGGCCCGGCCAGACGAACTTGGCCCCTACCAACTTGACCGACGCCTTTACCCCAGGGTGTGAAAGGGCATGAATGGTGTCAAATACCCGGCGGCGCCAGTCAGTTGGAACCATGGGGCGGGGCTGGCCAGTGGAGACGTCACAGAGGAGCGTGGCGCCGCTGTCGTGAAACACCACATCCTCAAGTCGAAGTCCTGTCACAGCCGTCCTGAACGCCTGAAGGTCTGAGTCGGTGAGCTGGTCAGCAGCCATGGCAGCATAGTCGATGCCCGGGTGCACAGGGCTGACGTGCGCCCGGGAGAGGCAGTCTGCCACCTGAAATGCTAATTGTTGGTTTTGCATGCTTATTCAAGTTCAGAAGGTTGTCAGTAGTCGGTAGTCTGAATGGAGTGATGATTAATGATGGATTAATGGATGCTATTTATAGTGTGGATGTGAATATATTATATAGATGTACATCTCTAATGTGTCTCTATAATACTCTGAAGTATTATACTTAGTTTAGCAATAGGTAAAAGTGTTTTTAGATAGATTTAACTTTTAGATTTGATTCTGCGTTGGAATTTTGGAAAACAACACTTCCTGGAAGATTCTATAGGGGTTCAAGGTTCAGAGTTCTGTATGAATATTTTCAATAACTGTTATTATTCTGTCATTTTTGTATGGGAGAGTCAGCTGAATGTCAGCTGATCTGGAGCCACGTGCGTAGTTGGCATCGAAGTCTAATAGAAAGAGAAGGGACACGCATCATTAAATAGTTTCAATGGTGCCACCCTGATAAAATAAAAAAGCTACTGTACATTACAGTAGATTTCATTATCTGTTCTCATGCACGCCTGGTGATACAAAATCCAAATTGAACTCAGGCATTTCAAAGAGAATATGTATGTGCGAAGGTTCAGAGTTCTGTATGAATATTTTCAATAACTTATTATTCTGTCATTTTTGTATGGGAGAGTCAGCTGAATGTCAGCTGATCTGGAGCCACGTGCATAGTTGGCATCGAAGTCTAATAGAAAGAGAGGCATTTCAAAGAATATGTATGCGAATTAATTGGCTTTAATAAATGGTTAAAGCAATAAATTGTCTGTTTCTTTGTTCATAGAGCATGTCGTAAAGCAGCTGTTCTCAACCTTGGTTTCTTGAAGAAGAAAAAAATTCGAAATAGCCGATCTACAAGCTTGCAACATATTTTCGAATATTCACCTAGAATGGCATAATTATAATCAAGTTTGGAGTCCCCAAATATTTTTCCTGTGAGGTCTTTGTATAAAAAGGTTGAGAACCACTGCAGTAAAGCATATGGACCATTTCAGCATGTTTCAACCTTCCTCTGTATGTTTTTAATATGTCTCATTTAAGCCAAAAATAATCACTTTGCTCTATTTGGTGTTTTAAAGTTCTGCAGGGGTTGCTCCAAGCCTGTCTATCAGTGACATCACTGCCATTCAGGCATATGGCAGTAATGTCACTAGTAGACACCTTTTAGCATGCTCCCGGTGGAACTACAACTAATAATATAATTTTGATGTAAAGTGATTATTTTTCTTTATTAATGAGGCATATTAAAAGCATACAGAGGAAGGTTGAAAAAGTGCTGAAATGGTCATTCAATAATATCATTATTTCAATGTATAATGCAATATATATATATAGTTGAATCAATGTTGATGCAATGCTACATTATTTCAATGTTGCTCATATCATAGTTGAATCAACGTTGATTCATTGTCGGCTTTCAAATTGAAATTTCTAAATTTTGGTTGAAAATCCAATGTTCTTTCCAGGTTGATCATAGCGAGCACTTTCAATGCCATTTTCTATGTCTGATATCAATGTTGATTCCAATCATCAGCCTGACAAAAACACAATGTTGATTCAACGATTTTTTGCTATCTGGGGAAGACAGCAGACAGACAATACAGTTAAAGACAACAGGCACTAGTAATAAATACCTTGGAGTAACTCTTGACACACACCTCACTTACACACATCACAACAATAGCTTAGTCAAGAAGGCAAATCAAATAATTTGTTTACAGCAAGATCAAACCATTTCTCATCCTCACTGTTTCAAACACATCTACATGCAATTTTTTTGCAATTTCATGCAAAAAGAGCGTATCAAATGCATGGTAAATGTCCATCCTGGACTCACCACTGTACTGCACTCTCACACTTCCCTGCTACAACCTTTCAGAACTAGACAAAAAATCTAGCCACTAAGTTCTATTTTATGCTCAGAAATAACACTTCCAACACCCACAGCTTTACTGCCAAGACACAATAGGCTACAAGTCAAGAAGTATCACCACATCAATCCCACATGCACTCATTCCAGTACCGGCTTACACAAATAATTATGGACTAAGATCATTCTTCCACACAAACAGCAAAATCTGAAATGAGATCCCATTCCACATCAGAGCAATAACCTCCATCTCACACTTCAAACAGGCCTACAAACAACATCTGATCTGATGCTAGAAAACCTCTGCACTCACTGTGTCATTTAGTACAGACCCAATAGCATTGATTACTACAGCACACACACACACACACACACACGCACGCACGCACACACACACACACACACACACACACACATACACACACACACACACACACACACACACACACACACACACACACACACACACACACACCACACACACACACACACACACACACACACACACACACACACACACACACATAATAAACACAACGGCCACAGCGGGCCAACAAATCGCAGCAGCTATTTACAATGCAATACACAAATATACGAAATAATGCTCAAAATATGCACACTTCCTACCTTATTTGTGCATGAAGTCCATCCTCCGATCATTCTTTGTGAATTCTGCGATGACTTTGTCATAAAAGCTGTCGGATGTCTTCATTCTAATCTGTGCAGCATCTGTGCAGTCAAGCGCCGCTGTCCGACAACACGTTCGGGAGTTGGATGTCCTCTTGCAATAATAATCCTTTTCTCTTCAAAAGTCATAATTCCATGCTTGAGCAGCACTGGTCTTCTCCGTCGTATGTCTCGTCTCCTCCGTAAACTGGATGCTTGCAGACTGCAGAGGGGAATTCCTCGCGTCACGCACTCGCATAATGCCCAATATATGGACCAAGTTGCCAACTAAAATAGTCTCGAAATGTCTGCAGAAAGCAGTAGCACTCACTAACCAAAGCTGTGTGCTGCTCACATGAAGAGGAAGGCAGCACAGTGGTTCTTCCTCTGGGCGAACATTTCGATGACTTTGGGAACAAAAATTGAGAAAGATAGGACAGGAGCTTACTAAACTACTAGCTTGCACACAGTTAATAGGGTCCAGCCGCAGCGCCGTCTCAATAGCTGGCACCAATCTCTGATTGGATCTTAAGTTTGTCAACACAATGTGGCACGGCGTGAACGCCAATCAATCAAGTGCGCTAAACCTCACTACACGCCTTTTTTAAACTCAAATACCCTATTTTGATTGGATAATTATATTCTTAAGCCAAGCCTGTGCACTCTTTTTGCAGTGAGTGATTGACAGCTGGCCATTATGTGTTATGGGATCAGGCCAGGTCAGAGAGCTCAGAGCTGTCACTTGGACATTTTTGAAGAAAAAATAAATTCACTGGCATTGTTTTTTTCACAGAGGAAAACATTTCTAATAAAAAAAGAAATAATAATAATAATAAAAAATAAAAATAAAATATATATGTATAGTAATAATAATATATACATTTTTTTGTCTGTATATTACTAGTGAAGCACTGCCTCACTAGTTGTCATGCAATAACATCCACTGGTGTCTTGGTGCCGTCGCCCTCCCGGCTCTGCTGCTGCTGTCTTGTGTTTCAGAGGCTGTCCAGCAGAGTTAGATTTGGAGGATTTGCTTTTTTCAAGTCAAGTCAAGCCAAGAGTTTTATTTGTCACGCCATACGAGTATACAATGAAATGCGGGTGGTCTTGCCCGCAACGATGTGCAAATACAATAGTAATAATATATAATAGAATCCAATAGAACGACATTGTGCAATAAAACAAGTAAACAGAGTAGGGCATATCGGTATATGTACATGAGTTATTTACAGAGCATGGTAGGACATGCTAGGTCCTGTGGTAGTGCAATACACTGTTAGCTACGGATGAGGCACTGGGTCTTTATGTACATGCTATATTATACAATCTCAAGTTATACTATACTATTCTTAAAGTGACCTTTCCTTTTGTAAAGTGGCCATACGTGTGAGCGTGTGCAGCATGAGTGTGTGCTTGCTCATGTTAAAGTGGCTGCTAGTGTGTGAGTGTGTACAGTGTGTGTGTCGTATGTGTGCTCATGTGTGCTTGTGTGTGGAGAGTTCAGTGTTCAAGGCTCTGATGGCCTGGGGGAAGAAGCTGAGCCGAAGTCTCTCTGTCCTAGTAGCTGGTGTTCGCAGGCGTCTGCCTGACCTCAGCAGCATGTACAGGCTGTTGTTGGGGTGGTGAGGGTCTTTCATTATTTTCATATTTTTCATATTGCTGTAAAAGTACATGTTTATAGGAACACACCATTGTGGGAAATGTGCTTACCGTCTTCTCCAGAGTCAGACAAGAAGATCTATAGATACCAGTTTCCTCGCTGTGCGTTCAGTAGAAAGCTATCAGGCTAGAAGCTAGCCTAGTTAAATGTAGCATAAATGAATGAAAGCGGACATGGACCACTAGCCTAGCTTAAAACTAGCTTTGTTTTTAGCCAGCAGCTAGGCTAGCTGGTCCGTGTCTGCTTCTATTAATTTGTGCTAAGCTAGGCTAGCTTGCAGTCGGATAGCTTTCTACTGAACGCACAGAGAAGAAATTGGTAGCATTGTGGGGTGACAATGGCTCAGAATGTAGAGCGGCCATCAGGTAATCGGAAGGTTCCCGGTTTGATTACGGCTCCTCCCGGGCGGCGTGACAAAGTGTCCTTGGGCAAGCCACTTCCTTCATGACTCACGCAGCTGACTTCCTTTTAAAGCAGCGTTATTTTCTCTGATCGTCGTGAACTCATTTCAATACCAAGCACGGAGCAGTTGTTGTTGAGTCAGGTAATCATATCTGAGTCTGTAATTACATTACTGTATTCTTTTTTATTTAAATCTTTTTTTAACCTTCTCTTTCTCCTATTTTTCTCTGATTTTCTCCCTGTCCCAATTTAGTCATTGTGCCAATTCCCCCCCTCCCCTACCTGATTGTTGTTCGCATGTTCTCCTACGAGTCGGTACAAGGGTGTCCTGATGTCGAACGCATGCTTCCTTTGAGACGTGCGCCGTCAAGCCAGTGACGCTCTTACCACTTGGCAGCGAGGACTCTCATTGGTGGAGTGTAGCGCGTGGGAGGGCACGCTATCTCCACCAAGTCCTCCCCCGCTTAGCAAGCGCCGAGACCTGACCTGTAGGCATCGCTGGCCACAAAGCCAGATTCCCACCCCCTAATACTGCCAATTGTATTAGTATGAACGGCCAGCCAAGCTGGTAGCAACGCAGAGAGCTGGGCTCGAACCCAGCGTCTCCTGCGTTGGTGACGAGCGCAATATCCGCTACGCCACCTGACCGCCTCTACATTACTGTATTCTGCCTGGTGTTGAGACGAGAGTGAGGTTGAGAGGAGAGAGAGTTTGAGAGGAGAGAGAGAGTTTGAGAGGAGAGAGAGAGTTTGAGAGGAGAGAGAGTTTGAGAGGAGAGAGAGCGTTTGAGAGGAGAGAGATAGGTTGAGAGGAGAGAGTGAGGTTGAGAGGAGAGAGTGAGGTTGAGAGGAGAGAGAGAGGTTGAGAGGAGAGAGTGAGGTTGAGAGGAGATAGGTTGAGAGAAGAGAGAGAGGTTAATAAGAGGAGAGTAAGGTTGCTCTGTTCTTTGAAGTGGTATTTCAGCATTCGGAGGGCCCTGAGACTCATGCCAGACACGTGGTTTTTCTTCAACATTTAATACCATCCAGCCATTCCTCCTTGCTGATAGGCTCATCTGTCATTTTAAACTCCATCCCCTCCTCCATCCAGACCTCTCTCTCACTCATCCCCTCCTCCATCCAGATCTCTCTCTCTCTCTCACTCATCCCCTCCTCCATCCAGACCTCTCTCTCACTCATCCCCTCCTCCATCCAGATCTCTCTCTCTCTCATCCCCTCCTCCATCCAGACCTCTCTCTCACTCATCCCCTCCTCCATCCAGATCTCTCTCTCACTCATCCCCTCCTCCATCCAGACCTCTCTCTCACTCATCCCTTGTGCACAATAGTTTGGCGGCTGTATTTCGCTTTGCCATCCAACGCCACGTCTTCTCACCTGCGCCACTGACCTTTACAGACAGACCACAGGCGACCTTATCTTTGTTAATACTGTTTATTTACTTTGATTTACAATCAATGACATTTTGGTGAATGTCATCCCCGCGTGTCCGTCCCCTGGGTCGCCGACGGTGTGAATAAGGAGAATTAACGCGGGGGCTCGTCTGATCATGTTATGTTGATGATGTTTACCACAGCTCAGAGCGTTGATGTGTCTATGGAAATCTCTGTTCTATACACGATTCTATTTCCATGTGTGTTACACTTGTTATAATGAATCTGACCCCTCAGTGTGCGTCTCCCCCCCCCCTCCCCCTCACCCCCGCCCTCATCTCTCTTTACATCACAGAGATACAGCCACCAGGGGCCTCATTAATGTCTGCCGAAAATCTATGCACTGCTAATTATCATGTTCCTATTAGATAAATACAAACCGGGATAATACATGGTAATTATATTCCTTTTCCTTGTGGGTGAATAAGACGGCTTTTATTATTTTTTTTTGACTAAGTGTTGTTTTTGCTAATGAAGATGTAAATGAGTATCTTCTGACGGGTTGTTATGTCATCTGTCTCGTCGGGCAAGAGAGACAACACATTTATTTACCTTTTGTTAAGCACAACGTACAAATGTAACAGTAAAGTGCAATAGTAACATACAATGTACAGGTGATTAAACTGGTATATTATTAGGAAATTTGATAATTTATTTTTTTAAGATATAGAGTAATAGTGCTCATGTACGTACAGAGTTGTAGTATTAAGATACAGGTATAAAGACTTATAGGTATATAAGTATGAATTATAATTATATAGGTACAAAGGTAAGTCATACTGGCCAGCAGCATAACTAGTAAGAGTAGGCAAGGGATATGTACAGATATATAGATATGTAAAAGGGATTATATGGAAGTATGTGGAGACAGATGTGGATATATATATATCGTAAGGATAAATAAATATGTATAATGGTATATGTACACATGCTGCTTGTATCCTATTCCTAATTAACCTCATAGTTCATGCTGAATGTATCATGTGACTTGACTCACAGTTGATCTTCATGACATGTTTGTGTGAGCCAAGTGGGTTCACAGTCTCCCTCTTTTTTCCAGCTTTAGGAGTGAGTTGTGCATGTTCACAAATACTGACTGAACTGTCATAATGGGTTTGAGTATAACATGGATTCTTAAAATGAGTGGTAGCCTAATCCCCGTTATACTATGAATAAGGACCCAACATAAAACATTTAAATTAATAAATACATTATGAAATTATTATATAAAAGGGGACATTGTGTTGTGACTCCCACCTCGTCCAAACTCATCGAGTCTAATCAGACGCGATTGGGAGCAGCTGGGCGCACGCGGAGGGAGAAGCACCAGCAGCATAAAGAGCCTGACAGCCCGTCGTTCAGTGCTTGTTAGTACTGATCACTTGTGGTTAGTTTTACCTAAAAGCCTATTTTCAAATATTTGCATTAGTATCCCTCGTGCCTTGGACTAACCCGGTTTTATTACTTTGTTTTCCCCCCAGTGTTTTGTTTTGTCTTTATCGTTTGCTAACTGGTGTTGTCTTCTCCTCTCTCCTTCAAGGATACCCCCCCCCCCCCCCCCGCGCTCGGATTAACATTGTTTCGCTTCCTGCGCGCACACGCTCTGCAACTGGCGTCTCGGGACGCACAAATGTACTTTGTACTCAGACATTTCCCCACCCTCAGTTACTGGACTGGTTAGCACATGCAAACGAACAACAGCCTGACACATTTACATTTGACACCACATGAGTTTTACATGTTAGACACACGCACCCACACACAGGTTATTCGGTATTACACACCTCATTCCCATGTTCCCTGCTGGCCCACACACACGTCCCCCACTTAGGCCCCGTTAGGATAGTATTGTTTATTCCCCAGTTTTCTCCTGTTGTATATTTCCTATTAAATCTGGTTTATTTATCATCTGTTTCCTGTGTCTGTCTGTCCTGGGGTACTGCCACTTTTGACGACTTGGTTCGACCGTAACACATTGGACCTCATTCTCGAACATGTTCATAAGTATCTTCGTAACTATCTTTGTAAAAAGTTTGTACTAACAAATTTATGAAAATTCTCCTCCGGATTCCTGAACGTGTGAAACAGTCTTTGTAAGTGGCCAAAATAATTGCAGTTTGTTTCCCATAAATGAAGAATGTCACTTATTCTTAAACTGGAAGCACGTCCTCGTACACCTTCATTTGCATACAGAAACGCCCCGCCAGAGACCCTATCCATTGCATCTGGTTCGTGTTGACCCTTATGGGGGAAATATTTGATTTAATTAGTTAAAAATATATTGTCATTATACAGCACATGTACAATACAACACAAATAAGTTTGGCAACCAACCAGAGTGAAACTGTAACACTAAAGTGCAATAGTAACATACAATGTGCAGGTGATGAAACTGGTAAAAGGCTTCATTTGGGATACATAGTTAGTGATTGCGTTCACGTCGATTCTACAGACATCCTCGGAATTAAATAATTATAATAATAATAAATAGTGTGTGTGTTACAGGTACCAGGATATGGCACCTGATAGCAGATGGTCAATCTATTAAACAGGTTGTAGTTGGTCATGGACAAAAGGAGGCGCGGACATGGTGTTACTGGTTCTGAATCCTCTCAGTTGTTTATTACAACAGAACTAATTTATTCATAAGAATCTTCAATCAATCATTATAACATTATACCATCACTTAGTTCAATTATTTTACATTACTTTTAATACATTCCATTATAGTTCCGTTCTTGTCATCAATTCAAAGGCATATTCATCGAGTACACATTCTACCCTTTTAGGATACCCTGGTTCACTTCAATATCATTTTCCTTTCAAATGTAGTTATCCAGCATTATATACTGTACATTGTAATTAATTATGTCTTTATGCATATTTGGTGTCTTACATATAAGCATGTGAAAAGGGAGCATTCTCCTGTTAACTGTCAGGAATGGAGGTAGGTGAGTTCCAATGGGTGAAGGCAATCACAGAGACAGGTTCGACTTTAATAGTAAGAACACAAGAGTAATTTCTAAGAGAGATACATGCTAAATAGCACAGGCAGGAAATAAGGTAAATAGGAGCTTATTGGAGGTCCAGAGTTGAACCGTCCACGTTTTCCCCGAACGCAATTAGTGAAGACCTGACAATGAACAAGCAGAAGACAGGTAGGTTACATAGACACCAAATACCAACATTCCACACACACCCCCGTGACAGCCAATCAGGAACCACCCCTAAGTGACAGCACTAATTGACAGGGAAAGGACAGGTGACAAGCCCAGTGACATATGCCAGGAATGTGGGTGGTCACCGACCTCAGTCGGTGTCCAGAACGTAACAGTTAACCTCTGTCTAGGCATATTGGAAGAGAACATCGTATCTGTCTTCTTTTAATAACACTGTCATTCTAATTGTCTGTCAAACAATTTCTTACATCATCAATAGCTGTTACCTTTATCATCATTCGTTTATCATCAGTCATATCCACTATTCTATAGTGCACAGGAATACCTCAACACCTCTGTGTCACTCATATTTGTATTCCAGCTCAAGTTCGTTTGAACCTTTAATCAATGTGCATCGAAAGTGCATATATATATACAGTGGCGAAGCGTACCGGAGTTAACCGGGCCTTCATAATATTATATATTATTAATATTATATTCCAAATAAAATAAGTCCCTCGATACTCCGTGCTGCTGCTGCTGACTTGAAATAAAATAGACCGTTCTGTGGGCAGTCGGCCCGACACTAAACAGCAGTCTGTTATAATCACATTTGTATGAGCTAACGAATTCCGTTATATTGGACATTTGTATTAATTATATCAAGCGAAGAATTGAGAAAGCAGAGAGAGACGGCAACATTATCGTGTGGTTCAACGTTGCGTGATCACTGAAACCAATGCCGATCTCCGCCTCCCAGCTAGTTGTCATTATTAGACATGCATGGTGACTCAACAACGAAACAAATGTAACTATTTTAATACAATTCAAATTGTGCTTAGAGGGAAGTTACGGTATGCAAAGAAAGATCAAGTCAAGAATTACCAAATGAAATGCACAGCAGCCCAGCCAATATTTCAAGACAGACATATATTTGTGTGGAAATAAAATGCGCAGCGGCAGATCAATATAATCAATATAAATTAATTTGTTTCACTCACCATTTTGACGTGGTTCACCTGAAGACGAAATCCATCCTCCTGTCCGTTTGGGTGAACTTTTCAATGACCCGGTCATACAGCTGATCAGTCCTTTTCAGATCCAGGAGCATTTCTTTTTCAATTGACATGGAGGATAATGCAGAGAGTCGGGCTTGTCCGGTTGTATTCCTCGCATATGTTTTAATGCGCTTGAGGGCAGAAAATGTCCTTTCCACGGTTGAGGTGGTGACAGGGATAGTTACAACTAAACACGTCAGTTTATATAGCTGCTTCATGCTTTCACTGAGTTTTTTTTGTTGAAGAAATAGAAGAAGGTCAGATGGGTCCTTTCCCTGAAAATCTGCCATAGAATACATGACACCGAGTTCGGTTTTCAGCCGTGGCAAGTCAAAACGCGGCCCGTAGCTGTCAGTCAGGCTTGTGAAAGCAGTTTCAGGGAACGTTTTCTTATAGATGGTGAACTGCGTGGGATCCAGAAGGGAAAGGAATGAAAGCTTTTCGTGATCTTTAAAACAAGTTGTCATTTGATTTAGAATATTGTCAATAATGCCATCATGCACCTTCTTGTAGTATGTACGTGGATCTCCGCACACTCTGCGCCCAGGTGGCACACCGGTGGTGTTCACTGTCTCGTCATAGAGTTGCTCAAAACGTGGCCTCTGCTCCTCAATGCGAATGCAAAACTCGTCCACCCGAGCCAAACAAAACTGCATGTCAAATGACTTGCTCTGCAAAATGTCAAAAAGAACATTTTGTAAAATGTTGAAATTAAAAAGCTAAATTCAAAGGTGCTCAAGTATGATATATGAGCATCAGCACCGCCTGTAGCAGTATCGTCAAATTCCTCATGGTGGTCAACTATGTACTGGAACACGTCCTTAAGAGCATCTTTCTGTTCAAATACAGTGCAAACCAATCTTGATGTGAAATTCCACCTAGTTGGTGCAACTCGTGGCAGTCGCCTTTGACACATCTGGTCAAGCACTTGCGTACGTTTGGGCGATTTAGTAAAGAACGCGGCCATGGAAGACAGGTGTGAGAGGAAGATTTTGCATTCTTGAATTTTTTTTACATCTTGAGATAAAACTAAATTAAGGACATGTGCATAACAGTGTATGAAAAGCGCATCGGGGACCCTTTCCTTCACTTTGGCTTGGACACCGTTTAGTCCCGAGGCCATAACAGGTGCACCATCGTAACACTGCGCTACAAGTTTATCTGTGCATGCATATTCCTCCAAGAAATTAAGAGCCAGGGTTGCAACCTCTTCTGCTGTTTTGCCCCCGACACATCCACATATTTAATGAACCTCTCTTTTACGCCACCGTCTGTTACATAACGAAGAACAATTGACAGCTGTGCAGCATTGCTCACATCGGACGTTTCATCCAGCATTAGAGCTACACATGACGCGTTCCTTATTTCTTCTTTAATTTCGTCATTCATCACATCAGCAACAGCACTTATCAAATCGTTCTGTATTTGACTTGAGGTTCCAATAAATACCTTGGAAGTGGTCAGATGGTAGTGCAAAGCTGGATCATATTCTGCTAAAAATGACAAAAGCTCCAGGTAATTCCCCCGGTTCAAAGATGTTCCACTCTCATCATGGCCCCTGAAAGCCATCTCCTGTTTCCCTAGGAAAACCATGCAGTGTATGAGCCGTTTTAAAATCTCACGATTTTTTTTGACCTTTTCGTTGTGCATCGTTGTTTCTCTCCGTCTCTGTTCATCCAGCTGTAAATCAATCCTTGCGTCTCCAAATGTTTTCAGACTAATTGTTGCCTTAAGGTGACTTGCCGAGCCTTCATGCTTTTGTGCAGACTTTGTTAAACAGGTAAGGTTATCGAAGCCTCTAAAGTTCCACGCACCCTTGTCGGTCCCAAACAACAAACATTCCCAGCAGAAAAGCTTCTTCCGTGAAACCGAGCCAGTCATCCAGGGGTACCGTTCCCAATTGCTAGCCTGGAAATGTCGCTCGTAACCGGCCTTTGATGCCTGGCTGATTTCCAGTCCTTCTGGGGTTGGGCGGCCTTTTTTGACAATGTCCATCTTTTCATTGAATGTTCTTCTTGAAAAGGGAACTGTTAATAAATCCGCAACAACATCGACGGTATCATTTGCTGCTGCCATGTTTCAGTTTGTCTCGTGTTGTCTTGCTTGATAGTTCACTAAGGTAGTCCGCGTTTGCCGTTTTGCGCTCTGATTGGCCGACGCAGCCAGACTCTAGAATACCTTGGCATCTAAAAGACTACGCCCATTGACTACAGCTCCAAATGTGATTGGCTGATCAAACTGTCACTCCACACCTGGGCTCCTGTTAAGGTTTATTGGGCAGGTCGAGCTAGAATACCCGATGGAGGAAAGTCTGCCTAGAGACTTGTGAAAAGAAATCTCCGATTGGCTGTTATTTTCTCCTGTACAAAAACGCTCTAATGCGCAGTGAATGGGTCGAAAACAACTATGGCGAGTGAAACTGTGCGGTTTTAACAGATTAGCGACACAAACTATTTTAATACATTTGATTAAAAAAAATAAAAAAAAATAAATAAAAAAAGTAATTTTTAAAATTCATATTTTCTTTCTTCTGAGGCACACAGGGCCTTCTCTGAATACCTTGAAGGCCCTGAGAATTCGCCACTGAATATATATATACGTATATGGCCGATCTCAGCCTTACTAGGAATTTGCTAAACCGTGGCCATGGTGAAACCCAAAGGAATAGATTTATATTTACATTTAACGAAGAGCGGGATAGAAAGAGAGAGAGAGAGAGAGAGAGAGAGAGAGAGAGAGAGAGAGAGAGAGAGAGAGAGAGAGCACACGTGGGACAGCTCCAGTGCCTAGCTAACTTCTAGCCAGCGTGGGCTAATTCTAGTCCTCTAAACCACCTTTTAACACTTATACCAAATATGTCAATATTAATTTACCAACAACATTTCAACTCAAACCGTACATATTTCCCAAACATAACCTTTATAATTCCCTTGGAGATACTTAGCTCCGACACGGCATCATCAATTGACGGTCAACTTCTAAACCACTTTACTCGTCGTCTTAAACTTCTTAAACTTGACTCAAACATCACCTCATTGGGTCCTGACATTGCATGTATCATTGTTTACCTTTATGTGTGTTTTGTAATGTATTACCCACCTATAAAACAGGTTGTAGTTGTCGTATTCGAGTTTTAGAGAATAATCATTCGGGACGAGGAGATTACGTGAACTTGTTTATTGCCAGTGTTAGGACTAACGTGTTACAAAGTAACGCGTTACAGTGACGCCGTTACTTTTGGCGGTAACTAGTACTCTAACGCATTACTTTTGAAATTCAGTAACGCCGTTAGCGTTACTGAATGGTTCATTACTGCGTTATTTGCGTTATATACTGCGTAGATTAGACTGATAGCGAGCGGTAGTGATGATTATTATTATTATTATTATTATTATTATTATTATTATTTTATTATTATTATTATTATTATTATTATTATTATTATTATTATTATTATTATTATTATTATTATTATTATTATTATCCTGTCTGCCTGCGAGGAAACGCTGTGCTGGGGGCGTGTTTTGTTTACTATAGTCCTGACTCCTGCGTCTATACTTTCCGTAGCCGCATTTCTGGTGGACGCTCTCTGATTGGCCACTGACTGTCAGTGGCCAAACTGACTGTCAGTGGCCAATCAGAGAGCGTCCGCCAGAAATGCGGCTACGGAAAGTATAGACGCCTGACTCCTGACTGTTATCATGGCAGTGCCCAGCTACTCGCGTATTTCTCTTTTGTCAAGCACAAAGGAAATAACGTTTTAGTTAAACATGGAAATGAGATAAAGAAAATGTTTGAGGGGCTGCTGGACTAACGTTACATCTCGACCACCGCAGAGACACTGGTGAGTGCAGTGATGTGAATGCAAATTAATGGAAACTCAAGTGAGATTTTGACTGTACGAATCTGCCAGGAATCTCATCAATACTAATCAAACAATATAAATATAGTCCTTTCATGCACAATTGATATCCTAACTATTCTAACGTTGCAATGCACGATTGATATCTTAAACAACGTTGCAAGACGGTTATAATGAAACGCTCCAGCGACATCAAGGCTGTTCCTTCAACCTAAGCAGCGATACAATTAGGCATTTCTTATTACTTCGGGACAACATATTTGTGTTTGTGTCAGATTTGTGTTTGTATCTAGACCACATTGCTTAGCAGAGTTCAGTGATGTGAATGGAAACTGTCAAGTTGATCAACCGATTTTGAGTATCTGTAAGTGGAGAATTATCCAACGTTTTTCCCAATATATTTATCATTATTATCCTTCATTATTATCATGAGTAACATTTATTTATTGCATGAGTTAATTATTATCTGGTGCCGCCTAGTGGACGCACTTTGGAGTACGTATTGCGACTCTGAGCAGGTAAGCTGTCTCTGCGCCGCGCGTCGCGTCGCGCTATTTAAGTGACACTCTCAGCCTAGACTGTAAGGTGAAAAGCCCCGTGGGGCGAACTCTTGACTGGCCAACGGTACGTTGCATTGGATGCGCCGTTAATATCCGCATTTCTCTTTAATTCATATATCTAGTTATTAATTAATGCCATTTATTTCCTTTCCTTTGTATAGGTAAATAATCTGACTAACGTCTGATTGTATGCTGACTGACTAAACGCTGACTGAATGTACATGCTGACTATAGACCAACTACATGCAGACCAACTAATGTCTGGCTAACTGTTACCTGGCTAAAACGCCTGGCTACACTATCAAGTACCGGTTGCTAAATTGCAACCTAACTATCAACGAACTATCATCAGAGTCAACTTGGTTGAACATTACCAAATACCATATCGACCTGTAAGCTGCTACTAACTATCAGCTACAAGCTAACCACTTGTTTAATTGACCACCTGGTGATTATTACAACAAGGATGAATTGGATGCTGGACATCAAAGTCCAAATAAACGAACATTCTTATAAAGTCTGAATTGTTTCAATGGTTTAAGTAAAAGTAATTTCGCCCACACCCTTCCAAGGGGGACATCTAGTTGACTCATTGACTGAGACTGCTAGATAATTGGACAGTAAGGGCATGGGAGCAATCTTTTTTTTTTAAAGTAACTAAATAGTTACTTTTCACAGTAACGCATTACTTTTGGGTGTAAGTAACTAGTAAAGTAACGGAGTTACTTTGAAATGAAGTAACTAGTAAAGTAACTGAGTTACTATTTTTCAGTAACTAGCACAACACTGTTTATTGCACAGTGAGCAACATGAGTGTGACTCTATCCAGGGCTAGCAGCCAACTGATCATCAGGACCCCGTGTGCAGGTATTCATAACAGAAAGGTGCGCCTAGCGCGCCTGTCGTAAATTACATATTCAAGGCATGAATATTACATCCTCCTTCTTTTAAGGAAAGCTTTATCAGCTATGAACAGAGATTGAAATAAAGAAAGATTATGCATTACTCTGTAAGACATTCTTTGTAAACATTAACCATGTGCGTTACACTGTGTCAGGACCAGGCAATGTAAACAGGTAAGCATTAATATGTTAAACATAAAAAAAAATATATTCTTGTATCAAAGGTATTACAGTTCGTATTGTGTGCACTCTTATTCTGGAACAGCCTGCTTGAATATTTGAACAATTCAGCTGTGAATAAGGTATGTACTCAAAGCTTATAGTATAGTCTGTCTCACAGCTCTTACCGTATGCAACTCTTATTCACAGAATAACCTGCTAAAAATGGGAGCATATTTGACAGATCCTTCTACTTACTTACTTACTTATTCATCTACTTACTTACTTACTTACAATCTTACTTAAACAGGGTAAGTAAGTCATCCATTTCAGTAAACATAGTAAGTCATCCATTTCAGTAGACATTAATATTCAGTTACATTTCACTTTTTTTTTTGTTTTTTTTTATAGGGCAGCGATCCGCCTACACCCTGTACATTCACAGGTCTAGTATGTCCCGAGGCTTCACTGCTCGGCCTGACCTGGTGTAGTATGACCTGGTGTAGCTGAGTTCGCTTCTGAGTCCTCTGACAGTTCAGGGGCGTTGGTGTCAGGTGGTTGATCGACGCTTTCTGTACTTGGCAGACCGTCGCTGTCCTGGAAGTGTTCTTCTTTTGTGTCCCTTAGGTGCCTGCGGTTACGGCGGTACTCGCGTCCATCTTGGGTACGAACGTGGCAGTGTCGGCTGGTTGTATGACTACTGCTGGCCTCCAGCGTCCATACTCTTGGAGTCTGACAGACTCTCCGCTGTGTAGTGGGGGCAGTGGTCTAGATGACCTGTCATAGTATTTCTTCTGGTGCTGTTGTCTCTGCACTCGCTTGTCATGTCCATCTTTAGGGCTGACTACCCATGGCCGCAACTGTTGGTTGGTGCTTGGGAGGGTTGAGCGCAGCCTGCGGCTCATCAACAGCTGTGCCGGTGATTTGAAGTTGTCGACTGGGGTGTTACGATACTCAAGGAGGCTTAGGTAGGGGTCTCTCCCGTCTGCTTTAGCCTTGTCCATGAGTGATTTTGCTGTCTTTACAGTTCTCTCCGCTAGTCCGTTGCTCTGCGGATAGTGTGGGCTTGACGTGACGTGTGTAAACTCCCACGACTTGGCGAATGCCTCGAACTCTTTAGACTTATATTGTGGTCCATTGTCTGAGACAATGGTCTCCGGGACGCCATGCCTGGCACAGGCTGCCTTTAGCTTGTGGACTACAGCCGCTGTGTGGTGCTGTGGAGTCTGTCTAGTTCGAAGAACCTGCTGTAATAGTCGACTGTCACAATGTAGTCCTGGTTGTTCCAGTTGAAGAGATCTGTCCATACAACCTGCCAGGGACGGTCTGGGATACGATGAGGCATCATGGGCTCCTTGGTGTTTGATGGGCGGCGCTCTTGACATATTGAGCACTTTTCCACGATTTGCTCTATATGCTTACCCATTCCAGGCCAGAACATGATGTCTCGTGCTCTCAGTTTGCATTTTCCATGCCCATGTGGCCTGCATGGATCTTGATCAGCATCTCTCCTCTGAGGATGGTAGGGATGACTATTTTCTCCCCTTTGAAGATGATTCCATTCGTTTTGGATAGTTCATCTCGGTGGTTCCAGTATTCAGTGATGTTCTGGGGGCATTGTTTTCTTTCCTCAGGCCATTCCTCCATGATAGCCTGGCTAAGCAGCTTGAGCTGTGTGTCATTGTCTGTTGTTTCTCTGATCTCCTGTAGTCTGTTGTTGTGTACAGGTAGGCTGTTGTACACCATGTGTACCTGAAGGTCCATCCCTTCACTGAGTCCGTCGTCGTGAGAGGCGAGTGATTTCCTGGATAGATACTTGTGTAGTTGTAGTATCATCCTCTGTAGCCTTGGTGGAGCTGCGGCGATAGGCTTCTTCATGATCGACTCCAGGGGCTTGTGGTCAGATAACATGGCGACCATAGGCATATTGACCCCCTCTGCGTGCCCCCCTGTCTCCGGAGGAGAGTGCCGGATGTCCCGCGATGATGTCGAGGAGTTCGCGACCCTCTCTGCGCCGCCCCCTATCTCCCTGTCTCCGGCTGTCCCTGAGCAATGACCGGAGTGTTGAATGTCCCGTGACTAAGACGGGGAGGACGTGACTCTATTTGCGCCGCCCCTGTGCCTCAAATAGATCCGCTATCAGCTCTATCTTCAATCTTTCAAAATGTTCAGTTGCTATCGCTATCAGCTCTATCTTTAATCTTTCAAAATGTTCATTTGCTATTGCATGCACTCATCTGTGTTTCACTTCACACTTGAGTGCATGCTTACCAACTGTAAGTCTGCAACACTACTATCACCGACATCTAAGAAGGGAGATCCCCCCTTGAATGGCCCTTCTAAGGTTTCTCTCCTCCACACTGCCTGTGGAGCATTTTTCCCTATTGTTAGGTTTTAGTGAGTTTTTCCTTACCTTCGCGTGGGGTATGTCTGGGAGTGCTTGCATTCTTTCATTTATTTGCATTTATCTTAAATTTTTTGGACCTTATGGTGTTCTTGTTCTGTTCTTGACTTATTGTTATGTTTTCTTCTTGACTTGTTTAAAGAAGACCTGTACGGCCCATGGGGACATTAACGTGTGTTGTCGGGCCTTATAAATAAATTTGATTTGATTTGATTGATGGGAACGTTTGAATCCATACAGGACTGCGTACATCTCCTTTTTGTGCGTAGTTGACCTCGCTGTCTGTGAGTGATCTGGATGCGTAGCTAATGGGCCTTCCTTCCTGCATCAGCACAGCACCCAGCCCATACTTTGATGCGTCTACTTGCAAGCTGAGCTCCTTTTCCGGGTCAAAATAAATGAGGGCCGGCCCCGGTTCACTGGTGAGTATGTCTTTCATCTTCTGGAATGCAGCATCGTGCTGCGCGTCCCACAGGAACTCATTTGATTGTTTCAGCAGCTGTCTCATGGGTGCGTTGATCTCGAAGAGGCGGGCGAATTTTGCCAGGTAGTTGACCATACCTAGCACGGTCTCCAGCTCTGCACGGCTCTTTGGTGCCTCCATCTCCTTGATGGCAGCTATCTTGCCTGGGTCAGGCTTCATGCCGTCAGCTGAAAGGATGTGCCCTGCGTAGCTCACTTCGGTGGCTCCGATGGTGCATTTGTCTGCGTTGAGCCGGACGCCTCTCTCCCGTGATCTCTCTAACATTGCATGGAGATTCTTGTCGTGCTCGTCTCTGGTCGCGCCGTAGACAAGGATGTCGTCTACTATAGCTGCTACTCCGTTTAAACCCTCGTATGTCTCGTCGATTTTTCGTTGGAATTCGTCCTGAGCAGAGGCGAGTCCAAACGGTAAACGTAGGAACCTGTACCGTCCAAATGGTGTGTTGAACGTCGTCAGCTTTGATGATTCTGTAGAGAGCTTGATGGACCAGTATCCTGATCTTGCATCCAGTACGCTGAAATAGCGTGCACCTGTTAGTCTGGGTGTGATGTCCTCTAGTGTCGGCAGAGGGTAGTGCGGGCGCTTGATAGCCTTGTTTAGCTCCTTTGGGTCCAAGCATACTCTGAGCTTGCCTGTCTGTGGTTTCTCAACAATGACCAGTGCACTGACCCACTCCGTTGGTTCAATGACCTTGGTGATGATCTGTGTGTCTTCCATATGTTGTAGCTCCTTTTTCAGGCGGCTACGCAGGGCGAGCTGTGTCCTTCTCAGTGGGCAGACCACTGGCGTGGCATCTGGGTCTATATGGATGTGACACTCTCCCGGGAACAGTCCGATTCCTTTAAACACATCGTGGTATTCTTCCATGATGGTTTGTTTGTCTGTGTACGCAGTGACTGACAACACTAGTTTAATGAGGTCCATATTCAGGCATGCCTGGAAGCCTAGAACTGGGGGTGCCTGAGTATCTACAATAGGGATGCACGATATTGATTTTTTGACACCGATACCGATAACTTTATGCTCCTCAAGCCGATACCGATACCGATAACCGATATTTATTGTATTATAATATTTTTTTTAACTGTATATATATATATATATTTATTTTTTATTTTTTTTGTAATAAAAAAAAAATAGAAAAAATTTGTATTTATAAGCTCCGACGTCATCGGTACTGCTATCGGTACTCGAGAAATTATGGAGGTTTTTTTTGAGGAATTTAAACGTCGCAAACTAATCTTGTTGGCCGTTGTCTATCTCTCCTGCCTCTGTGTCTCTGTGCTTGCGCGGGGAGCGGGCTGCCTGCTCTCTCCTCTCTTCCCCTCCCACACACACACACACACTCACTCACACACACACACCGAGTACAGACAGCTCTGCTCTCATAATGGCGGACAGAACGAAATGTTCAAAAGTCTGGGTCTATTTTACTAAAATCGATGCTGACAACGCTCGTTGCCACAAGTGCAACAAGACATTTGCCAGTAATGTATAAGCGCGCCGCTGGTACTTGTCAATGTGGCTGGCGGGGAGATAACGTTAGCTCCGAGTAGAGTAATGGCTGACAATCCGGAGGTAAATAAACGAACGAGAGCTTCTGATTGGTGGTAAGAAGAAGAGGTGGGTGCAAGCCGTGGGACGTAATTGGCAGATTGACTGTCTGTCTCCGAATGTAACGTGACTACGTCACAGCCAAGAAAGGGAGCGCTGGATTTGTGAAAAACTCCCTGTTCCTAAACCACACGCTATCAGTTTTACCACAGTACTGGCAAAACGGGAGGATGCTATAATAAAAACAAGCGCCCTTCATCCAAATCCACCCACACCGGATTTCTTTTAACCAAAAAATGTATTATATGTTATCGGAGCTATCAATAACGTTATCGAGTTTATCGGGATGACGTCATGATTGCTGATATCGGCCCGATAATTATCGGCCCGATAATTATTGTGCATCCCTAATCTACAATGTAAAAGTCTAATAGCATGTCACGCTCTTTGTATTTACAATTCAATGTGCATGTGCCCTTTACTACGAGCTTCTCTCCACCATATCCTGTCAGTCTGCGTGAAGTAGGCTGGATTTTGCGTTTATCTTGCAAACTGTGATACTCTCTCAAGGGAATTACATTTACTTGTGCACCTGTGTCTAGCTTAAATTTAAGCTCTGTGCCCAGTTTTCCTATTTGTATGTCTGCGAAAGCTTGTTCTGTTTCATCAAACCGTCTGTCTGTTACGGTGTCTACATACAGTTCGTCTGACTCTTCGCCTGACTCAGGGCGCATGCTAACCTCGTGCACTGACTTTTTCTGCAAGCTACCTGCCCTGCAAACTTTAGCAAAGTGGTTCCATTTTACGCATTTCGTGCATTGTTTTCCTCTTGCCGCGCAGTTATCTCCTTCCTTGTGTGCTCTGTTCCCACAGTATCCACAGTTCCTTTGTGTGTCTGTGTCACTCGCTCTGTGCGCTCTCTCTGTCCACTCTGTTCTGGGGCGATACCTCTGTGCGGCATTCTTCTGCTCATGTCTGTGCACCTCGTGCACGAGCTGCTCATGCGCGCTGCTCGTGGCGCCAGTAAAACTTTTTATCTGAGATTGTGCTAGCTCGTAGGCTCTAGCTACATCTATTGCTTTGTCTAACGACAACTCTGATCTGACATTTAAAAGTTTCTCTCTTACTTTTGCTGAGTGTATGCCAAACACTATACGGTCTCTAACCATCTCATCATTGTTCACATATGCACAGTCCTTCACGAGTAGTTTCAATGCAGTGACAAATTGTTCAAACGACTCGCTAGGTTGCTGGGTTTTTTCATGGAATTTGTACCTAGCGAAAATCGTATTCCTTTTTGGAAGTACGTATGCTTCGAAATTGTCATAGTAGCTTTTCAATACCTTTGCTTCATCTGCACTGAGAGTCTATGTGTTGTAAATGTCTCTCCCTTTTTCTCCGCTCCACAGTAACAGGTAGCTACATTTCTCGTCCTCTCCTTTCTTTTTAAGTGGGCCCGAAAACATTAGCTCCGCGTGCTGTCTGAACTTCTTCCATTTCTTCTTCTTCCAAGTCCAGAGAATCCCAATTCATCCGTGGCGATGGAACTCCGTTGATATCCATGTTCACCCCACATCTGACACCATGTCGTATTCAAGCTTTAGAGAATAATCATTCGGGACGAGGAGATTACGTGAACTTGTTTATTGCACAGTGAGCAACATGAGTGTGACTCTATCCAGGGCTAGCAGCCAACTGATCATCAGGACCCCGTGTGCAGGTATTCATAACAGAAAGGTGCGCCTAGCGCGCCTGTCATAAATGACATATTCAAGGCATGAATATTACAGTAGTTAGTCATGGACAAAAGGAGGCGCGGACATGGTGTTACTGGTTCTGAATCCTCTCAGTTGTGAGAATCAGCTTGCCTCGTGCGCCTGTAGGAGTACGGTTCCCTGTCATAATCACAGCTAGAGCCTTCTTCACTCCTCCTCATCCTCCCCCCACATTCTCCACACACCTTCTTCACTCCTCCTTATCCTCTCCCACACTCACAACGGAAGCCTCACTTCCTTATATGGGCAGCATCCGTTCCCTGGGTTCACACGCTGCCAGCTCTTCACTCAACACAGCTGTCACTCATACCCTCATCAACGAGATGGTACTTCAGCTGGCAGATCCTGTTCCATCTTCGTGGGAGTGTTAAACTACCTTCCTAAGTAAGAAGACTGAACCTAAGCCTTGCTACCTGTACTCATTTATATTCCCAGACCTAACCTTTGTTCTCCGTGTGCCCAGGACCTCCGCTCCAGTGTCCCTCCTACCTGGACATCCCGTGCTGATACTGCACAAGGAGTGCTCCTGCTCTCACCCACCTAACCTCAAGAACATTCTCCCGTACTGCACAAGGCGTGCACCAGTCCTAACACCAAGAACATTCCTATACCTGTCTGTCGCACATTCCATTTGTCAAACTGTCTGCTTGGGGAAACTACATTAAAATACCCTAAAATGCTCCATTCTCTCTCCTCCTGTGTTTTGCTATTGGGCTCTGCCAAATCCCATTCTCACATTCCCTAGAAGGCGAAGTTACTGAACACAAGTCCTATACTGCCACCTCTTGACCAAATTATATTAATGTTGTCCATTAACCTGTTAATCTGTAGACCGTTTTTGCCTAAAGGTACATGCCTAAGTAAATGGAAAATTGCTCCACTTCTGCAAGGTCAATTTGTATGTTCTTGGTATCTAGGAACATCTAGGGACCTGGGGGTATGTATTTCCAGTGTCAGAAATATTGTGTCTGTTACTAGTAATTATTCAATTGTAATGAATAAATTAATTATGATTAATTATGATTTATGATTTTGATGATGATCAAAAATTGATACGGGTAGGAGAAAATGCTCACTGAGCTCATTCACCACCTTATTGAGATCATGTGTACAAAAAATCTAAGCAAATGAACCGCGGGAAGATGATTAAACAGAAGGATTTGTAGATACAGTAATTAATGATAATCGACTTTAATTATAAATTCATATTTGACCTTGAACTTGACCTTGACCTTATTATGGCCAAATCATACATCTATGGATAGGGAAAATGCTCCTCTTTCCAATGGCAGGGTTGAATCTGGATTTAGTCATTTCTTGCGGTTTTTACGATAATTAGCATTTTTCGATAAATTTGTATTTCCGATAAATCGTATAAAACATCGGTAAAAATTTAAATATACACTTTGACTACTGTTTTTGATAGGGTTATGGTCTTTACTCTTGGCTACAAAAAAAATATTTAAAAACATTGACCTCTTAACATCCAAGGGCCCACATGTGGACGATTCTTTGCCGACCTCTAGTGGCTCGGGTGTGCATTTCTTTTAATACAATATATATATACAATTAAAGCCCTATTTGTTGCCTGTCAATTTCCCTTTCAGGTGACAAAATCCGTTCAGCGGTTCTCGAGTTACATGCCGATATGTGAGGCGTGCCCCAAAGTACGCAAAAGTACACATTACCACCCCTGACTCCCGGGGCTCTAGCTCCGTCAATCATTTGGCGATCTCGAAAATCTTTGCACAGGGTTGTAGCCAATGAGTGTGGCTTTCCAATGATACCCCATGATATGATAATTGGGGATCTAATACAGTTTCTATTGATCAATTTATGATAAAGAAAAGCAGGGTCCCCATATAGGGGGACCTTAAGGCTTAACAGGTTAAGTATGACATGACTGTTCTACCTTATTTCTGATGGAGGTAATCCTGTACAAGTAGTGTATGTTCACAACGTTTTGACACATAATCTAATGATATTAACGTGATACCACTTCTAGTGGGCATCACATGTGCGCTGAGTGCATCTACCTTATGCATCATCACCAAGCCGCCACTGGCTCTTAGACATGTGCACTAAGCAATGTAAGGAATAAATAAAACCAACAATAAATAATATAATAGAGAAAAAGACGGTATATGGAATATTAATAGTCTATTTCATTATAGCTACATCCGCGATTTAGTTCTTATTTATTTATTTATTTTCAGACATGGTTCGTTGAGTCATGACTATAAATGTAAAACGTAATCGTTAATGATACAAATATTGTCGTATTTATTATTATTATAATTACAGTCAACAGTCTGTCCTTTTCGAGTATCATTAAAACCATTCGTCGGCCACATGTACTAAGAGAGAGAAAGACAGAGAGCTACAAGATGCAGGCTGATGAACAACAGAGAGATCATTCAGAAAGAGAGAACAAGAGATGGAGAGAAGAGGGGAGGGAGGCAAGAGAACGAGAGAATGACAGAAAGAATGAAGATAATTGGATACATGTGGAGACTAGGGTAGGTTTCAGAGGCACCCTGTCTTGAAAACAGACTGAACCAGAGATAAAGGAGAGAGGGAGAGAGAGAGAGAGAGAGAGAGAGAGAGAGAGAGAGAGAGAGAGAGAGAGAGAGAGAGGGAGGGAGAGGAAGAAAAGAGAGATGGGAGAGAGGCAGGGAGAAAGAGTGACAGGTGGGAGAGAAAGCACTACTCATGTAGCCACGCTGCCGGACAATACAGATATAGTCGAATTTATTATCATTAAAATTATTTTATTCCGAGGATGTCTGTAGAATCTAAGTGAACATAATCCCCAAGGATATCTCCCAAATTAAGCCGTTAAATACACGGGTGCACACCAGTCTGTCCGATTTACGACTGCCTTTTCGAGTTCGTAAATCATGTTGGTAGCTACAAACAAATGTATGAAAAGATGCCGTTTGAGAATGCCAAAAAAGTTTGTAAATCGAGTTACGAAGAAATGTGTTGGTAACTTTGTGTATAACAATTTCATATGAATACTAAGTTCATTCATTGCTTGTGCTCCCCTTGTGACATCACCAAGGTCAAGCACCCCTCCATCCCTCTACCCCTCCATCCCTCTATCCCTCCACCCCTCTATCCCTCCTTCCCTCCTTCCGTCTATCCCTCCACCCCTCCATGGTCCCATGCGATCCTCAGACACTGGTCAGCTCTCCATTCCCCGAACCAGACTGCGGACCTTCGGGGACAGAGCTTTCAGCGTGGCAGCTCCCACCCTCTGGAACTCCCTCCCCGCAGAACTCCGCAATGCCCCAACTCTGGACTCATTAAAAAAACTCCTCAAAATCCACCTCTTCAACTTGGCCCCTAATTTCCCACTTTGAATGTTGTGTCTGTCCACCATGTTTCTTATTTTTGTTTGTTTTTATAAAACAAAGTTATTATTATTATTATTATTATTATTATTATTATTATTATTATTATTATTATTATTATTATTATTATTATTATTATCCCTCTGCACCTCCATCCCTCTATCCATATATCCCTCCACCCCTCTACCCCTCCATCCCTCTATCCCTCCACCCCTTCATCCCTCCACCCATCCATCTCTCCTTCCCTCCATCTCTCCTTCCCTTCATCCCTCTACCCCTCCATCCCTCTATCCCTCCACCCCTCCACACCTCCACCTCTCCTTCCCTCAACCCCTCCATCTCTCCTTCCCTCCACCTCTCCTTCCCTCATCTCTCCTTCCCTCCATCCCTCCACCCCTCCACCTCTTCTTCCCTCATCCATCCACCCCTCCATCTCCTTCCCTCCATCTTTCCTTCCCTCCATCTCTCCTTCCCTCTACCCCTCCATCCCTCCATCTCTCCTTCCCTCCACCCCTCCATCTCTCCTTCCCTCCTTCCCTCCATCCCTCCACCCATCCATCTCTCCTTCCCTCCATCTCTCCTTCCCTCCATCTCTCCTTCCCTCCATCCATCCATCTCTCCATCCCTCCACCTATCCATCTCTCCTTTCATCCATCTCTCCACCCCTACACCTCTCAATCTATCCACCCCTCCATCTCTCCACCCCTACATCTCTCCTTCCCTCTACCCCTCCACCTCTCCTTCCCTACATCTCTCCTTCCCTCTACCCCACCATCTCTCCTTCCATCCACCCCTCCATCCCTCCATCCATCCATCTCTCCACCACTCCATCTATCCACTCTTCCATACATCCACTGCCTCATGACTGTCAAATGTTAAGACTAAAATCTTCCTTAACAGGCGCCCCCAAAATTGGCCATTTTAGTTTTCGTTTTTAAGGACTGCATACTTTTTTTGCAAACCAAAACAATATACTTTATACTTATATCACATGCATGGGCCTGGTCTCTTTTGAAAGATGACATTCTGAAGTTTCTGATACAATAAAGATAATTCACTTTTAGTGCTAATGAAATAGTGTAACATAGGTCTGAACTTGAGTTGTAGAAAAACGTGTTACTCACGTTTTTCTGTAGTAGTTAGTAGTCCAGAAGTAGTATACCCGAGAAATTTGTATCGCTGAAACGACACCCTGGGTCCATAGCCTGAAGTCTTGTGACCAAATTTCCGTTCAGAAATGAGTGATTAGGAGCGATTTTGGTAAACTGTGTAGCGTTCCTGGTTTTTATTTCCTCATAGACTTCAATTCATTCTGTGTTTTTTCTCTTCCTGTTTTCGCTCATGACGTTTCACCTAGATCCCTGATTCGTACATCCCCATGTGGGGTATCATTGGAAAGCTACACCCATTGGCTACAAGCCTGTCCAATAATTTTCTAGATTGCCAAATGATTGATGGAGCTAGAGTCCCCGGGAGTCGGTGTTGTATTTGTACAACACTGTGTACTTCGGTGCACACCTCACATATCGGCATGTCGCTGAATGGATTTTGTCACCTGAAACATGTGGCCCCTCGCATGTTAAGAGGCTAAAGCCACACAGACATAGAAATAAACACTTTGCAGAATATCTCTAATGGCTCTAATCGCTCTTATCGGGGGTGACAGTGGCTCAGAAGATAGAGCAGGTGTCTGGTAATCCAAAGGTTCCCGGTTTGATTCCCGCTCCTCCCGCGCAGCATGTCGAAGTGTCCTTGACCAGCGCTCCCAACTGCATTGGTTCGTCACCCAGTGGTTCGCCTGTGTATCGCGGAATGGGATCAGCACCGGAAGAGAAAGGGAATCGTACCTGAGGCTGAGACGCTGTTGATCCTCTCTCCCGTCCTCTCTCCCGATGCCGATTGTCCATCTTAATGGCTAGGTTTATGATGCCATCCAGGTGCTCCGGCAACTCGCAAACTGACAGCTCATCCTTCATGCGAACCGAGAGCCCCTGGACAAACAGAACACAGCAGGGTATTTCGGGCCAGGCCGCCTCCCGGGCCAGAATGCGGAAATCAATGGCATAATCTGCCACGGTGCGGAGGCCTTGCCGGCAAGCAATAAGCCGCCCACCGGCTTCATAAATGGAAATTACACGGGAAGTGTCGAACACACGTCTTAGGGTGTTGATGTAGGCCACCCGGGATATGGCGGAAGGGAATTACCGTGGCTGGAGCTGGAATATAAGCGAACACTGGGTGACAAACTCTCGACACCCCTCCGGGTCTCCCCCGTAGCACCTAGGCGGCGTCAGCCTCGGCTCCCGAACCTCCTCTGGGAACGATCGCCCTCCTTCGCTGTTGGAAGCCGCATCCTCCGACGAAAGACTTCCTGTAGCCCCCGTCCCGGCAGCCGCCTGTCGAGCGATGTTGGCCGATGCCAGTCCCGAATCCGCCGTCCTCTGGGCAGTACCGGATATACTGCCCAGGCGTCCCAGCTCGCTGCCCACCTCCTTCTGACGCTCCACTACCACGTGCAGACCGTCCTTCTGTGTCTGGAGTTCCGCCCAGATCGCCTCCGTGGAACTCATCTTGGTCGGCTCTTCTGTTACGATGGCACCAGGTAAGAGTGTAGAGTTCCAATAGTGGTTGGCAATAAGGAGACGGAGAGTAGGTTCGTTCTTCACAATTCGGGTATCCTTTTTATTAGGAACAACCGTAGAGCAGTTAGGTAAATAGGAGTACTGATCAACAGAGAACAAAAGGAAAGAATGCTAGTTACTGCAGCACTTGTCTCTTGGTACCGCCGTTGGTTCTGGAGATTGTATGAAGAGCCGACGAGGAACAGAGAAGACAGGAGTTATTTCAAGGGCAACATACCAGACATTCCACACATTCAACAGAGTGACAGCCAATACCAGGTGACAACCAATAATACAATCAAGGGAGAGGAAAGTGACAGGTGACAGGATGGTAGCCGGGATCTCAGGTCAACCAGACCCGAGAACCCAGAACGTTACAAACTATGGCTCCGGCAGCTAGCAACGTTCGGTTCATATCAATACTCTTATTTTGAAAATCCCGTGGCAACTCGGCGCGTCTTATCCGCCCAGTCCGTGCTTCTGCTGCCATTAAAGCAGAGCAGGGCTACACAGCAGTGCGCCTATTTTGCGACCCGAAATAAGTCTGTAGTGTTTTTTTTTCTCACAACGGGTCAAATGCATCTAACATGCTTTGCATCGTCGCCATTCCTTTATGCCCACATCGCCCGAAATTAACGTTACGTTAGCGTAAGCTAACAAGCTAATCCTGATCAGAGGCAGAGCCATAGAGAATAGTAGAAAGTGTGGACTGGGGAAAAGGAAAGGGGGGGGGGCACTCTCCCTTTCTCTGTGTGTGCGTGCGTTTGGAAAGACGATGAAGTCACTAGTCTGGAGTATATTATAGTAAACTGAGGATTACTGAGGATGGACAGATAATGTTGATATTCAAATATATAAAAGAAAATTATAATAAATGAATTCATGATCATCATGCAACATAAAACAATTGTAGAAACGGTATGGGAGAGGAAGGTGTTTTAGGTTTGTGAGTTGTGAGTTCCAAAAAAAGCTCCAATGCCCTGTGTATGGCAGTGTAAAAAGGTTGGTTGCCCTATAAATATATATATATAATATATATAATATATTAATTAAATAAATAAACTATTTACAAATATGTGGAAGTGGAACCATATAGAAGGAGTAAGCCTGCCGCTAAAAAGAAAACCCACCGCGCCTTTCTCAGACGAAAAAGAAAGTTTCGAGAGGAGTGGAAGTTTGAAGACAGACTAGACTACAATATGATGCGGGGGTGGTGAGTTGAAACAGTGTGCGTGCGTGCGTGTGTGTGTGTGTGTCCCGACCCCACTTCTATGTTTCAATAAATGATTTGCATTTAAAACTATTAACGCTGACTCATTCCTTCAGTCCACTCAAAAGTATGCTAATATTCCTTATGTTGTTTATGATATTAATTGAAAATAGCATATGAGAGTATTATATAGTAATAATAACACATGGCGATATACTAAAAAGCTATTTATAATTTTTGGCTGGTAAAAGATCTGCCTGGCTGGTAGTTTTAAAAATCTATCAGCCAAATGGCTGGTAAGTCAAAAAGTAAATTTTGTTCCATGGATCCACTATATAAACAGAGTAATTATAATATCTACATACATGGCATTTGATTGGAGGCTAGTCTCACTTTGTCCCACAGCAACATTAAAATTGTTTAGATTTGTGTATGTTGTTTATGTAAAAAATTTACTTGAAAGTAACGCAATAGTTACTTTCTGAAGTAACTAGTTACTTTTATAATTTGTAACGGAGTAAGTAATTTAGTTACTTTTTGGAATAAGTAACTAGTAACTGTAACTAGTTACTTTTTAAAAGTAACTTTCCCAACACTGACTGTCATGCACTTGTCCTAACCTAACCTACACTGTAGCACTGAACACATTGATGAACATTGTTACTCAGCTGATAGAGTTGTACCCTTCCTGCTGACTTGTACAAAACTTGTAAGTCGCTTTGGATAAAAGTGTCAGCTAAATTACAAAATATTACTGAGAGATATACACTGTTTAAGTATTACTGAGATATATACCCTGTTTAAGTATCACTGAGAGATATACCCTGTTTAAGTATTACTGAGAGATACACCCTGTTAGTTTGCTCTTGTGCATTGGAATGTCTTCTACTGCTTATGCCCCAAAATAGTCTGAATGTGAGTCAGTACCGCTCTATGATTTATGATAGCAAGCATTTGTTTGTGCTTTCTATGCAGCGCAGGTGTGCTCTGTTTGTAGGTCTGTATTCCCTGAGACTTGCCACTTGACAGCTATATTCTTTTCTCCCTGCTGGTTCCAATAAGCTAGCGGTCCACCTGTAAGATGCTACAACAGTAACACACCCAATAACTCTCAAAGGTTTCCTGACTGTAAATATAGCAGGATTACTGGGCTGAATGCTGATAACTGTCGCTGTATGTTGACAGGATCCGATTGACTTTAAACTGTTAAACATATAACATAACAATATTCTCCTTTGTTTCATCACAATTTACTCAAGCCTAGTAAAAGACACAATATTTCTGAGACTGGGAATACATTCCCTGAGATCCACAGATGTCCCTAGATACCAAGAACATGCAAATAGACCTTGTAGAAGTGGAGCAATCTTCCATTTACTTAGGGCGGGATCCACAAAGAATGGATAGCTAATTGCATCCTACTTACAATTCATTATGAATTGAAAATGGGGGACCCTGGTGTAAACAAGACGAAAGTCTTTCTCTGGTCTGCATCCCCTTAACAATTGTGTGTATTGAGCCGTACTGTATTGTACCCATTCTGCAATCTGTTAATAAAATGTTCAATCAATCAAATTTGGAAATATTCAGGAAATATTCTGAATTTTCTTCCACAACAGGAAGAATCACTCTGAGTGCTAATGTAATTAAATAGTTACAGAGGTTTGAACACACTGACATAAAAGTATTTTTTACTTACGTCTGAATTATTTTGCAAACATATGCCTGCAAAATAGTTCCAGCTGAGAGGTATGAGGTCTTATCTAGTACATGATCAAAGTTGATAACAATACCACGGAAATGACCCCCGATGGGACGTCCGATGCTTAATAAGAGGTTACATGCTAACTCATTTGAAGTTACATTTGATCCGTCTTCATGCATGCAAGAAGAGAAGATTGAGGGAGTAATACATTTAATAAAGTTTAAAGAGAGAAAAATAATATTCTGGCTGTTTTGTCATTCTGTACTTTCAAAGTACATTTAAACACCAGATAAATACTTTTGATACTTTAAGTGCATTTAATGTGAGCTACTTTAAAGGTGACCTATTCTGAAAATCGTCTTTTCCTGTGTGTTGCATTGTTTTTACAGAAAGAGGGGTTGTCCCAACACTGAGAACATGTTAAATATGTGCATTGTTCCTTTTCAGCAGTTCCGCTGTGACAAGAACCCTCCCTCTTGAAACAGGCCTGACAGGACTAAAACGGAGAGGTATAGAGGTGTTACGGTTGGGTTAGGTGTGTTGGACCCAGGTGCAGTGCAGAACAGAGGAGACGGGATGCAGGGGTTGACTTTCACAAAATAAGCAATACTCTTTTATTTTAGAGTGGCGAGTGGCACGTTAAAACGGAGCAAACAAAAGGGGAGACAGCTCAGTCTCACAAAACATGACAGTAAGTCGAATACATGAAAACGATAACATAACTGTGAGGTTTTGTCCGCTGCTCACCTACTCGCTCTGTTCCTTTAAGCCTACTCGCTCTGTTCCTTTAGTTTTCTGTTAATCAATTGCATTCTCCTCACCTCACTAGCCCCCACCCTCGCGTTCGTTACTCTCGTTTGCTCTTCAGCAGCCACACCCTTGGACTACCTGTCATTATGTGTTTGATTGGTCTGGTGCCGAACACACACTTTTAGTTCGAGTATCAATTACCATCACGCACCTGATGGTTATTCTAATTAGTGCCCCTGTGGGCTTTAAGTACCTCGCTCTCCCCTCAGTTCCTGTCGGGTCGTCCCGTATCATTCCGTATCATATCTCTATCACCAAGACTCCTTCGGGAGGTTCTCTGTCTGTTATGCTGTTTTCATCTCCGGCGTGAGATGCGCTCTAGCCTTTGCCTCCTGTCGCCGTTTGCCTGGAAGGAGACACTGGACTGCGCTCTCTAAACTTCCATGGGAGGTATTCCAGTGTTCCACTTCAGACCTCCGCGCAGCAGACGTCCAGACGCGCATCCAGACCTCTGCGCCAGATGCACTCAAGCCTTCGCCACCTGTCGCCGTTTGCCTGGAAGGAGACACCGCACTGCGCTCTCTAAACCTCTACGGGAGGTATTCCGGTGTTCCACTCCAGACCTCCGCGCAGCAGATGCGCTCTCCGTACCGGCGCGTACTCAAAGCAGACGCGCACCATCCAGACCTCCGAGCCTGGCGCGCTCTTCCGCGCAGACGCGCTCTTCACTCCAGACGCACATTCAGACGCACTCCAGATGCGTTCTCCGTACCGGCGCGTACTCCAAGCAGACGCGCACCACTCAGACCTCCGCGCCAGATGCGCCCTCCGTACCGGCGCATACTCCAAGCAGTCGCGCACCACTCAGACCTCCGCGCCAGATGCGCCCTCCGTACCGGCGCGTACTCCAAGCAGTCGCGCACCACTCAGACCTCCGCTTGGACAACCCGTTCCCCGTGGCGACGCGCTCGCCCTGTTTGATCCTGCTCTCTTTACGCACAGCGCCTGGGTGAGTTTGGCAAGACTGTCTTTGACCCTATTCGTTTTTCGTGTGTTTTAGACACTGAAGATATCCTGCTTTTTGTCAGACTGTCACTCACCCAGTGTCAGCTTTTTGGATTGTTCATTTGGGATAATGTTTGCTTGAACATCGCTCACCGTGTGTATTCACACCGAAGATATTATCACTTGGATTATTATTGGGACTTCGCTCACTGTGTGTATTAGCACCGAAGATTCTATCATTTGGATTGTTGTTGGGACATTTGCTCACAGTGTGTATTTACACCGAAGATTCAGTCACTAGGATTATCTGTTTGGGACAAGTCACTTCTCCTGTCACCTGTCTGTTCCCAACTGAACTCTGAGCTAACCCGCTCTCTCTCTCTCTCGGTCCCGTTACCACCTCGGAAAGCTGCCGAGAGGATCCTGCAGAGCGGCTCTGACGTCACTGTCAGATTCCTCAGACGAACCTTCCCGGGAGAAGCTGCAGAGCAGCAACATTCTTCTAATGCTTGTATCCCAGGCTTTGTCTGTTTTCTCTGTCCCTGTAAGCAGCTCCAGTCTTCGCCCTGTTCCAAGTCCTCCCTGTCCAGTTCTCTAGTCCTCCCTGTCCAGTCCGTCCAGTCCGTCTAGTCCTCCTAGTCCTCCCTGTCCAGTCCTTCCAGTCCTCCTAGTCATCCTAGTCCTCCCTGTCTAGTCCTTCCAGTCCTCCTAGTCATCCTAGTCCTCCCTGTCTAGTCCTTCCAGTCCTCCCTGTCCCCAGCCCGCCTCCACGAGCCTCTGTCCCTGTTTCCCCTCTCTTGTCCTCCTAGTCCTCCCTGTCCAGTCCTCCTAGTCATCCCTTCCAGCCCTCCTAGTCCTCCCTGTTCCTGTCCTGTTTCCCTTGCCCTGGCCCTTTTCCCTTAGCCTTCCCCTTAGCCAGCTCGCCTCTTAAAGGCACTGTGCCTATTTTCCCCTTTCTTGTTTTCCAGTATTTTGTGTTCTCCCTTAAAGGGACAGTGCCGTTTTCTGTGTGTTTCAATAAATGCCCAGTTCTTGGCTTACTCTCATACCTGTCTTGTGTTGTGCGATTGGGGTCGGTTACAAACCATAACAATAACACTAAACCGGGGGAAATAAAGGGGAGAAAGGGTTACCCCAAAGTACCCCAAAATACCCCAAAGTATAATTGCGACACCTGCGAGTTGTACAGGTTGTCGGAGTTGTCGGAGTTGTACAGGTTCTACCAAGACTGTTGACAAGAACAGAAGAATGAAAACCCTTTTTTTGTAGCATGCAGCCAACGAGGTATTTAGTGTTTATTTGTATTTTGCTTTGTTGACGTGTTGTTTTTCATATTTTGTATATTATTGTTTGTGTCGACCTAACGCGACTTGTATTTTCTCTTTTTAAGTTTTCATGTGGATTGGAGGACCAAGCTTTCAATAAACCCGTAGAAAGAAACCACTTGTGTCTGCTGTGCTTGGAGGGAATTACAGATATGATACACACCACTGCATCTTATATGAGGAAGTGGGTTGGTCTTCTCCGGCAGATAGGCGAAATCAACACTGGTATTTATTTATCCTTAAGGCCATTAATGGGACATTACCTCCTTATCTCTATATCACTACTAGTTTGGAACTCTAGACCCTATGACACGCTCAAAGGATTGGCTTACACTGGAGGTTCCCCATATACAGATGTCAGACCCAACTTGGAAAACCAGTCTTTCATTATAGTGCCCCTACAGAGAGCGTCTCGCTCTTTGCCATTATGAGATAACTTCTATCTCCTAGCACCTACTGTGCTCATGAACAAACAATTTGCACTCATGCACGTGACCAGGCCACGCCCCCGCTTCCTGCTATAAGACGGCGGACATGGTCACACTCTACCTTCCTCGGAAAAAAGTTTCCAACACTGAAAACCCAACTAAGGGACCTCAGGGCACCAAGAGCGAGACGCTCTGCCAGTATTCATATAAGTAGGTTATAGGATAACCTTTCGTTATATTATCATACTGGTCATCGCGTCTCGCTCTTTGCCATTATGAGATATGGGACAGAGCAGACGCGTGACCCGACAAGTGTACCCCCTGAGGGCCCGCAAGCCCCACTACCAGGGAGGAGGGGAGTCCCGTCCACCTGCCCGTCCTAACGAAGGGGGGGAGGCAGTCAACTCCACAAAAGTGCGGAAAATGGGGGAACCAAAGACCCCTGAAAACGCACAGTACAGGCGGGACCACGTGTGACACAGCACCCCGTGGCACACACCCACACACCCCTGCTAGCCCACCAACTGGCGGGACGCAGGGGAGGTTCCAGACCTCAGAACCGCCTGGGAGACAGAACCCCCAGTCATGTCCATGAGGTAAAACTTAACGAAGGGACCCGAGGAGGACCAGGAGGCCGCAGCACAGATGTCCTCCACAGAGGACCCCCCTAACACGGCAGCAGCCCGAGGTGGGACCTGTCCAGCCAACATGCAGCAAAAGGCAACGCCCCCGCACAACCAATGTGACAGGTGCTGCTTGGACAACGCCTCACCCGCGCAAGGGCCACCGTAACAAACAAACAGTTGAACGGAAGCCCTGAGAGCCCAAGTCCTGAGGTAAACCCCCAGTGCACGGACAGGACACGACAGGTGAAGGCCCGCCTCCAACTCACTAGCGTGAGGAGGCGGACGAACGCCTGAACCACAATATCCCTGGAGCGAAAGAGCTCCGGATATTCTTTGGCACGAAGACTGGATTAGGCCTCAGAGTCGCACCGCTATCGGCCGAATAGACAGGCACTCAGGCCGCACCGAGAGAGCACACAGCTCACCCACGCGTTTAGCGGAGGTGATGGCCAAAAAGAACGCGGTCTTCAAGACAGCAGATCCAATGGCGCCTGCTCAAGATGCTCAAACGGGGCCTCCGACAACCGGCCCAGGACCAGTTGGAGGTCCCACTCGGAGACAGAGAACGTTCCACAGGCTTGAGACGTTGAGCGCCAAGCAGGAATGTTCTACGAGAGGGTGGCTGAACAATGTTCCGCCCCCACACTCGACCATACGCCACTCCCCAGCGTAAGCCGCGGTAGAGGACGGAGCGCGCACGTACCGGATAGCGTTAACCACAGAATAGTCAAGACGCATCCCCACTAGTGATGTGCATCTCCATCATGAGGCCGATGCGATGCGCATCTCGATACGGTGCCAATGATACGATACATTAACGATACATTTGAAGCACCGGGCGATGCGATACGATTCACCCCCTGTTGAGATACGATACGATTCGATACGATTTGATTCAACATAATGCGATTTGGGGCAATACGATGCGATTCAACACGATGCAAAATAATGATAAAATGTTATGGTATGACAGAGGATTTGGTTGTATTCCTTATATGCAGCTTATATTATTATTAAAAATTAAATAATCTACTGTAAGACAATTTATATAAAAACTCTTGGGTGCCTAAGAAGACTTTTGCATAGTACTGTGTTTTATATCCACTTTAGCTAAAAACACACACACACAATGTATACACACTACTGTGAGACAATAATAATCATACACAAAGGGATAATGGCTTATAGCAGACTTAAATGATTTTTTTTTTTAAGATTTTTTTTTGGCGTTTTATCGCTTTATTACTACTGGGCAGTCCAGTAGGGAGAGACAGAGGAGAAATGGGAGACAGAGTGGAGGGAAGACATTCGGGAAATAACAACGGGTTCGGGAATCGAACCCGGGTCACCCGTGTCGCGGCTGCTATGTGGTTCGCCACTGGGGCGCCCAGACTTAAATGATTTTATAATATTTCAGATAATGAAATTAAATGTTTATCATCAACTATCCAATTAGTATTTATATTGTAACGTTTGGCCACTTTAAATCATTGAACAGAGAGAGAGAGAGAGAGAGAGAGAGAGAGAGAGAGAGAGAGAGAGAGAGAGAGAGAGAGAGAGAGAGAGAGGGAGAGAGCCCGTCTGAGTCACGTAGTTGATGATGTCACACACACTAGACTAGGATCGGATGTCAACAGAACACACAGAGCCTGGATAGCCTGGATGCATGAAGCGATATAAAGAAACCAATAGCCAATAAATGTGAAGTTATCTTTGAACCTGTTGTCAAGCGTCTTCAATATACCCCCCCCCCCCCCCCCCCTCCTCACTAATGGAACTGGTGTTGCAGAGTCACGTTAGTTAGTTAGTTAGACACTGTAGTTTAGTTTAGCGTTAGCTGAATGGCTAACTGGCATTAGCCAGAGGCTACAGCGTTAGCCATGTTGATCAATTCTATTCATGTCTCCTCCTCGACTTCCACTGTTTGTTGTTGTTAACTGTGACGCGGCTCTCGCCTTCTGTAGTAGCGAAGCAATAGTATCTGCTGTGTGCAGTCACAGTGCACTGCTGACAGAAGTGGATAAGAGGAAATTATATGAATGCATCGGTTTTTTGACCGATGCAAAGACGCTACAACAAGATGCATCGCGAGTTCAACCTGAGTTCTAGTCGATGCGCACTTATTCCACCGGTGCACTGGCATCGTGAACGTGTATGCTGGCGCACTGATGCAAATCGATGAATCGTCACATCACTAGTGTGCAGTCACAGTGCACTGCTGACAGAAGTGGATGAGAGGAAATTATATGAATGCATCGGTTTTTTGACCGATGCAAAGACGCTACAACAAGATGCATCGCGAGTTCAACCTGAGTTCTAGCCGATGCGCACTTGTTCCACCGGTGCACTCGCATCGTGAACGTGTATGCCGGCACACCGATGCAAATCGATGAATCGTCACATCACTAATCCCCACCAGATTCACACTGTCAGCAGCCAAGCCTAGAGGGTGCCCCAGAACAGGAGGCAGAACAGAGTTCCGCATGCCTGAGAGAGGGCCCGCGGTGACCACAGAACAGGCCACGGCGGGGCCACCAAGAGCTGAATCAGGGCCGGGGACCACACAGCTAAGCCCCGGCCCGGCGCGACCAGGACCAAGTCCCGCGCTCCCGACGTACCCGCCCCAACAGCTGAGCTATCAGGTGTAAGGGGGGAATGCGTACAGAATCCCGGACGGCCACGGAATCGGTCCAAGACCTGCCCGACTATGTCTGGACGTAGTCCCCACTCGTCAGGGTGAGGACCGCCCCGCGACATCACACCTGCATCCACATTCACCCTGCCGGGGATGTGGAGAGCCCTCAGGGAGAGCAGATGGAGAACGCACCATAGCCAGAGCCCGACCGCCGCCCGCCGCTGACGTCGTGTTGTCCGTCCTGACCAAAACATGGTTGCCCACCACAAGGTGGTCGAGCCGTTTGAGGACCAGAAGGACTGCCTTCAATTCCAACACATTGAATGTAGCGCAGACCGGGCAGCATGGTCTTGCCAGCTGCCCCCTACTGCGTTGGCCCGACACGTCCCCCCCCCCATCCCATGAGGGAGGAGTTGGTGAAGACCGTGACGTGTGACAGCCTGCTGCCCACGGGGACCCCGCAGGTGAGGGCACCAGACCCTCCCCAGAAGACAAGGTCCCCCAGTACTGACATGGGAACCTTCAGCCGCTTCCACATGTCTCACACCGGGTCCATTTCCATACTGGAAAAAAAAACCTCTGTATCCTCCTCATGAAGAGGAGGCCAAGAGGGACCCCAGCAGCAGGCACATCATAGACAGCGGCGTAACCGTCCTAGGACGGAACCTCCCGAGCACGCCGCCCAACCACTCGCTGCCGATCCGAGAGGGATGCCCATATAGACCTTGAGCTTAGAAAAAGCCCAAGTACTCCACCCATTGATTGGGAAGAGGAGAACTCTACTTCCAGTCTACAGCAAAACCCAGGCTGGTGAGACACCACCTGCCTGGTATGAGACCTGGCGATCTACCCTGACCGGCCAAGGACCAGAACGTCGTCCAGGGCAGAATACAATTCGTAACCCCTGACGATGCAGAGGCCCCAGCGCGGTCTCCACGAACTTGGTGAAGATGCGGGGAACCAGAGAGTAGCCAAACGGCAGACTCTGGTACCCGTACGCTAAGCCCTGCAAAGGAAGCGTAGGTAAGCCCTAGGATGGAAGATCGGGATGCGAATACGCATCCTACAGGTCTACGGAGGTGAACCAGTCCCCCACCTGACAGCGTCTAACAGGTGGGAGACGGTCAACATTCTGAACCTCCCATGGGACAGGTCCAGTATGGGACTGACACCCCCCGCCCCCCCGATTTCTCGGACACCAGAGAATACTGGGAGGAAACGCTACGCATCGCGTCCTCCTTTGGGACCACGACGATGGCTTGCTTCGCCAACAGAGATTGGATCTCATCGGCCAGAGCTGTCACTGCTGTTGACCCTGTACCAAACCTGAAAACAGAGGGTGGGGTTGTGCAAACTGCAACACAAGTCCCTGCCTCAGCGTTCTCTCCATCCACCTCGACATATGGTACTGCTGTAGCCATATGTGATGATAATCTCAAGCGCACCCGCCGCTACTTGGCGCTGGTCCGCCACAAACCGTAGATAGGCGGCCCGGTCCCACCCGCTGTGCGTTGCCAACCCTGGACTCGCCAACCGCGCGAGCAGGGCATCTCGTGGAGCTGGGATATCGCACCCTGACACTACCAACGAGGCAATCGCACCCAAGGGGGGACCCCGACAGAAAGGGCGGGTTTGATACGGGGGAAGCTGACATCACACTGGGTGACAAAAGCTCCCCCACTGAACACCTCCCCGGCATGGATTGCTGAGGAACTGTTCTACAGCTGGACATGCAAGGCGTGAGGTCCCCACACTGCCTGATAGGGTGGGTTCCTACACACCGTAGCCCTGCAGTGATATTACTACCACCCAAATCACACGCGCCTGACTGACCACCGCCGGTCTTCCGGCCATGGGAGGCACTAACGTGATACCCGGCCTGGCGAAGGTGGGGCTGGGGGAACTCGCGCTGCGACCCCCTGGACCTCGAGTTCCCCCGCTGACAACCTTCCTCGTTGACAGACACAACACCAGGCTCACCAAAGACAGACGCAGAACGTGTGGCGTGGGAGCCGCTTGACAGCACAGCATTCTCACGGACAGACCCAGGCCTAGCCAGCAACTGGGTGTCAGCCCCTGTCCCCATGAGAAGCGAAACGTGGGGCCGCTCGTGCTTCACTGAAGGCACGTGGCCCGCAGCCAAAAGGAACCAATCAGAGCCCGTATCCCGCTGGTGTTGGGGGGGGGGGAGTGACCGGAGAGCGAGCTAGACACAGCTAGATGGCAAAAAAAAATTTAGGGCGTGCTCATCTAATGTAGCCGATCCCTCGGCCGCCAAGGCTGTCGGCCTTGTGATCACCTGTTGTCTTTGAGTCCAGGGTACCTCAGGCCGCTGGTTGGAGGCCTCGCCACAGCCGCTGGCGAGGCCGCGCCCTCACCTCTGGCTGCGCGGTGTGAGGCGGTGTGGGGCCTAGGTCAAATACCGCCCGCGCTCCTGCGGAAAGATCAAAGTCTCTGCAGAGAGGGGAGCCCTGAGGAGGGAAAAACCTTCTCTCCTCCTCAAGGAGAGACTGATCCAAGTTTCAAGTTTCAAGTTTCTTTAATAGTTGTCATACAGAAGTACAGAATACTTTTATACAAAATGCTTCTTACTGTTACGCTCCAGAGACTGTGCTAGACAAGATAAGTATCAAATAACATAGTATAGCATGTAAATTAGAAGTAGAAAAAGAGGTCACAGTGTTCAGTATAGACATATGTACAATGTTCGATGCAGAATAGACGTAACTGAGTTACCATATAATATACAATACTATGCAGTGTACTAATATACAATACTATATAGTGCAAAGCAGAAATGGGATGAGGTACAATTTAGGTACAATTTACAGTAAGGTGTACGAGTTGTAGTGCAATCCTTTATCAATAAATATAAAGTTTGGGGAGTGGGTGCTACAGTGTGTTTGTTTAAAGTGAGTGTGTGCGTGTGGATGTGTGTGCTATGTGCGTTTGATGGTTGTTGTGTAGTGTTCATTGTTCGTTGAGCAGCCTGATGGCCTGGGGATAGAAGCTTCTTCTGAGTCTTTCTGTGCTCGCCTTGAGACTCCGGTATCGCTTGCCTGACCGCAGCAGTTCAAAGAGGCAGTTGTTCGGGTGACTGGAGTCCTTAATGATTCTCTTAGCCTTGCCCCTGCACCGCTTGTTGTAAATGTTCTGGAGGGTGGGGAGCCCCCCTCCAATTGTGCGTTCGGCTGAACGTGTCACTCTTTGTAGTCTGCTTCGGTCTTGTGCAGTGCTATTCCCAAACCAGGAGGTGATGTTGCCAGTCAGGATGCTCTCTATTGTACATGAGTAGAAGTTCTTAAGAATCTTCTGACTGACTTGGAACTTCCTTAGGCACCTGAGGAAGTAGAGGCGTTGTCGTGCCTTCTTCACAACACTGTCAATGTGTGTGGTCCATGTCAAGTCCTCGGATATGTAGGCTCCGAGGTACTTTTTTTAAAACTTTGACCAGTCACCTGGTTCTTTTAGCGTTTATCGCTTTTTCTTCGCATTCATACTTGGTCAAGTTCGACCGACAGAAGCAGGCTGAAAGGGTTCAGATGGGGGGGAGAGACACTCTGGGAAAGGCACGGCTGCCGTCCGGGATTCGAACGCGCTCAGCCCCAGATCCGCGCGAGCGCGGTTGTCCACGGCGCTGAAATAGCACTCGCGGTACGTGGTGAGCTACTGGAGCTCCCCGGCTCCGAGGTACTTAAAGCTGTTCACTCTCTCAACCGGTGCCCCGTCGATGCTGAGGGGGCTGTAGTCCTTGACCCCCGACCTCCTGAAGTCCACAATCATCTCCTTTGTTTTGCTGACGTTCAGGGAGAGGCTGTTTTCCTGGCACCATCCCGCCAGGACCTTGACCTCTTCCAGGTAGGCCCTCTCGTCGTTTGCAGAGATCAGGCCCGCCACCACTGTGTCGTCAGCAAATTTGATGATTGTGTTGCTACTCCGCTGAGCCACACAGTCGTGTGTGTACAGGGAGTAGAGGAGGGGACTCAGAACACAGCCCTGGGGGGCCCCTATGTTGAGGGTGATGGATGAGGAGGTGCAGTTGCCTGCTCTCACCACCTGGGGTCTGCCCGTCAGGAAGTCCAAGACCCACTGGCAGAGGTCATAGTTCAAGCCCAGGTCCCTGAGCTTGGCTATGAGTTTGGAGGGGACTATGGTATTGAATGCCGAGCTGTAGTCGATGAATATCATTCTCACATAGTTCCCCTTCCTCTTGTCCAGGTGTGATGCTGCTGTGTGCAGCACATGGGCTATGGCGTCCTCCGTGGTCCTGTTGGGGCGGTATGCAAATTGCAGGGTGTTACGAACGGGTAAGTGACTTCCAAGTTGTCGAGGTAGAAGAACGAGACGGAGAATGTATTACTATATCAAAACAGTTGTACTGTTTATTAACAGGGGAAAAGCATAAACTAGAACAGGGAGAAGACAATCTGTCTGTGCTTGTCCAGCGGTAGGTACGTCCGTAGAATTAGGTGAAGCTCTAGCAAAGAACAAGGAATAGAGCAAATGTTAAATACGTCACATTCTCAACATTCCACGCTGTCAATGAGGAGCAGCAGTCTGACAGCCAATGACAGCACCCAGGTGTGACAGACAATTAGTGATGACAGCAATAACAACAGGAGTGACCCAGGTAGACAGTGGGAGACAATCCTAAGGATGATAGTCTCCCGAACGTTACAGCAGGGGGTCCATGTTGATGGGGAGGGAGGAGCAGATGTAGCCATTTACTAGCTTCTCAAAGCACTTCATGGCTATGGAGGTGAGAGCTACAGGGCGGTAGTCGTTGAGGCAAGCAGGCTTGGATTTTTTGGGTACAGGGATAATACTTCTTCAGGCAGGTGGGGATGACAGCCTGTTCTAAGGACAGGTTAAATATGTCAGTGAATACCGGGGCCAGTTGGTCGGCACAGACTTTTAGGACGCGGCCGGGGATGCCGTCCGGTCCTGCTGCCTTCCTGATATTCACTTTTTTAAAGGTCCGCCTCACCTCATGCTCTGTTACCCTGAACACTGAGTCTCCATCAGCAGCAGACCCCCCCCCCCCATTGCCGTGGCTTGTGGGCTGGTGTTGTTATTACCAGCATCAAACCTCGCATAGAAGGTATTGAGGTAATTTGCTAAGGAGATGTCACTGTTGAGTTTGATGGAGGTGCCTTTGTAGTCTGTCATCGTTTTGAGCCCCTGCCACATAGCTCTGGAGTCAGCCTGTTCAAACTGGAGTAAAATGTTATCCCTGTAGCGCCGTTTTGCTTCTATTACTGTCCTCCTTACGTTGTATCGCGCCACCTTGTGGTCATTCATGTTGCCTGCCACCAGGCCGTCGTTGTATGCTTTGGTGCGCGCTTTCAGAGCTTCACGGACGGATTTGTCTACCCAGGGTTTTTGATTTGGGTACACTTTAATTGTGGTAGTGGGGATTGTTTCTTCCGCCAAAGTACGAACAAAGTCCAGCACTGTCTCCGTGTAGACATTAATGTTATCTGTGTCACGGAATACACTCCAGTCTGTGCATTCAAGCGCAGCTTGGAGTGTCTCCCCTGACGCCACATCCCATTTCTGCACCTCTCGCGAGACTACCGGTGTGCTCTTGATTTTTTGTTTGTACTTTGGAGAAAGCAATATGGCCGCATGATCAGATTTTCCAAAGCCACTAGCAGCCTGAGACTTGTATCCACCCTTGAATTGCGTGTAACAGTGGTCTAAAATGTTACCGCCTCTGGTGTTACAAGTCACATGCTGATAGAAGTCAGGCAAAACCTTTCTCAGATTGGCGCTATTGAAATCACCCACTACTACAATGGCGGCGTTAACGTTCGCTGCTTGGAGTTTGTTTACTTCGTCATGGAGCTTCGAGAGCGCGGCACTATTGCTGGCTTGCGGTGGAATATACACTCCGACCAGGATGATCGCCGTTAACTCCCTCGGGAGGAAGAAAGGTCGACACTTGATGGTTATATATTCCAGGTTGGGGCAGCAGTGGTTCGATAATTCCTTCACGTTGGCTGGATCGCTCCAATTGTTGTTCAACATGAAGGCGATACCACCTCCACGCTGTTTGCCGGATTCTGCTGTTCTATCCTTGCGGTGAATGAAGAAGTGATCGGCCGGTTGGATGGCGTGATCTGGGATTTCTGGCGACAGCCACGTTTCAATGAAGCAGAGAACATTGCAGTCTCTAACGTCTCTCTGGAATTTAATCCTTGCTCGGATGTCGTCTAGTTTATTGTCAATTGATTGTACATTGGCTAGCAATATACTGGGTAGTGGCGTTCGGTGTCGTCTGGTTCTCAGTCTGTTCCGGATTCCAGCTCTCTTCCCTCGCCGCCTGATGATTCCTTTGTTCCTGGGGTCGGGATCTGGTCCCATTGTCCTCAGGATCTCCACAGGCCATTGCTGCGGTTCAGAGAGCTGATCCAGGGAGTAATCCAATCGGTAAATTTCCCGTAATCCAATGTCTATAAGTGACTGACGGTCATACACATTAAATGCACCTACTGTTGGTACAAACAAAACTCTTAAAACTATAGATATTAACAAAAGTAAGCACAGTCTCGACGGAGCGCACAGACAGGCGGCCGGACGTAGCAGCGCCATCTTCACAATCCAACCAAAGATGCCTGTGAACAAGCGTTGACAGCATCCTAGCCCTCCCTGCGGTTATAGCTTGCGGCTAGGTCAAAGCTAACAACCTCAAAACCTTGCGCGATGTTCTGACGTCAGCTGGCCCTAAGGCCCCACCACCAACACCATTTTTGACAGAAAAAACAGCAATTCAAACAATGTTGCCAGACGCTGCTAATTCTATACCGTGGTGGTATAGGCTTTAACAGCCCACCAGCCACCTGCCGGGCCGACTCGCAAAGGACTGATGCCACCTGCTTCACAAGCACGGAGCACCAGTGGTGGCTGCAGACAAAAGACTACTACTAGTGAAGCACTGCCTCACTAGTAGGTATGCAGCAACCTCCACTGTGGTGTGCACCCATGAGGGGTAAATGAATAAATGAACGAAGACTCCACTAACACACTGCAGAATGGGCTAGCCCATACACACAATTGTTAAGGGGATGCAGACCAGAGAAAAACACCAGTCCCGCACACAATTCATAGATTCACAAAAAACACACCAGCCCTGAGCCTTAGCCCATCCACCCATTAAATGGTAAACAAGCCCCCGTCAAAACCCCCAACATTAGACACCGATTGACCGTCAGCATGAATGGTTAAGAGGAGGGAAGACCTTTTAGTAAAGACAGCCCTCGGCGGGGAACAAATAACGGAGACCCAGCATTGTAGCATTAGCCGCGCGCACTAGGATAGTTGGGAAAACACCCAAAACAGAGTCATGACAACCATGTTTTCCCAAATATCCTGCCCCTCCCGCCAATACTTCAAACGGCTGTCTCACGGGACAACGAGCAGTATTACTCATGCTAGTATCAATGCCTGATAGCGCAGGCCCTACCTCTGCGCGACGTAGCTCGACTGCTACCGTCGCGCGACGTCCCTCGATCCGCTGTCACGAGATGAGGAAATCCCAGGACAGGCCCGATGCGCTGTTAGGATGTGCCGAGAAGATTCCCAACATTGTGTAATTTCTCCCTGCGTTTCATAACAACTAGTTCACGGAGTGCACTGCAACGTCCATGTTGGAAACAAAAAAAGAGGAAGGTAGAGTGTGAGCATGTCCGGCGTCTTATAGGTGCATGAGTGCAAATTGTTTGTTCATGAGCACAGTAGGTGCTAGGAGATAAGAGTTATCTCATAATGGCAAAGAGCGAGACGCGATGACCAGTATGATAATATAACTCTCTTCAGCTCTCGCTGAAGATTAAACTACCTATAACGCAGGGGAAGTTTAGAGGCTTACTTGCAGGCCTGCCTGCAACCGCCTGTAACTGTTTTAGACTTACTACTACTACTTATGTTAGTTAAAAACAGTATATAGTCTTAGTCCTAGTCAGGTGTTTTGCACATTGGTCTTTGTTGTATCTTCATCTGGGATGTAGTTTCCGGTGGGGCGTGTCGTGGTTGGAGGGGACTCTGGTAGTTTGAGTGTACTTGGATTGTTTGTGTGTGGTGGGTTCTTCATGCGGGGGGTCCCTGGGGTGTTGGTGGGTTGGGGGAGTTCAGTGGTGGGGACTGGCCGGTGTCAGTCGGGATGTGTTCTGGAGGCTGATGTTCGACTCTGGGGGAGGTTTGGGGGAGGTTTGGGGGAGGTTTGGGGGGGGGTTTGGTTGGAGCCTATGGCTTCAGCTACCCCTTTCTCGGGGTTAGAAACAACTGCAGCTGGAATAAATTGACCAAAAACTCAAGTAATCAGAGGCAATAATAAAAGCACGAACCCCATAACCATCGGGGGCCAGACACTGGAAGAGGTTGACAAATTCACATACTTGGGTAGTGTTATAGCTGTGGATGGCGGGACTGAGGAAGACTTAAGAGCAAGAATAGGAAAAGCAAGAGCAACATTCAACATGTTAAACAAGATATGGAAAACCCGAAACATCAAACTCAACACCAAGCTCAAAATCTTCAACTCCAACGTCAAATCCGTACTGCTATATGGCTCTGAAACCTGAAAAACCACCACTAACATCATCAATAAACTGCAGACCTTCATCAACCATTGTCTGAGACATATCCTCAGGATCTTCTGGCCAAACACAATCACCAACATCAAGCTGTGGGAATGCACCAAGCAAGAATCAGTGGAGGTCCAGCTGACCAGGAGAAAATGGAGCTGGATTGGGCACACACTTCGAAGACACAAAACCGCAATAACCAAACAGGCATTAACCTGGAACCCACAAGGCAAGCGAGGCAGAGGAAGATCCAAAAACACCTGGAGAAGAGACACTGAGCAGGAACTCAAGACGAGGGGACTGACGTGGAAACAGCTGGAGAGGATGGCTCAAGACAGACAGGGATGGAAACTTATCTTTTTTTTAAACTTAAATTTTTATTAACATTTATAGACAAACAACACTTACACAAAAATGGATCCCATAACACAATATGAAAGAATGCAGTGAACATAAATGGTTACATGAATAGCATTGTTGGTTATATGTTTCCACTACAGTTGTTTTTCCAGGCACTTAATACAAAGACTGATTGTATACCGCCCTTGAACAGGTATAGACAAATTTAATACCTACTCAAAGGATTAGATACTGACTAAGGCAAATATGTATGGTATGGGTCCAGTGACCCTCCTTGAATTTCTTTCTTCTCTTATCCTTCGCCCTTTCTATTTCTTTTATACTAAATTTCTCTTTGCTTTTTGATTCACCCATTTACAAACCACATCTTCCTTGATTATTAATACAACATTGTTAAACAGACATAAATAATAAAGTACAAAAAATGTAATACAATTGTAATGCCCAAAAAAAGAAAAAGAAAATCAGAAAATACTAACTAAGTCAAAAGTGTGTGACATGGGTTCAGAGACCCTCCTTGAACCTCTTTCCTCCTTTACCCTTCGCCCTCTTGTGATGCATTTGGTTCTTCCTCTGTGATGTCGTTTTCGTTCCCCTTGTAATCCTCCCACTTTCCCCATCTTTCTCCAAATTTCTCTTCCTGTAACCTCAGCATGTGTGTTATCCTCTCCATATCCTGTATCTCCTCCACTATTCCTACCCATTGTGCTATTGTCGGTGGGTCTTCTTTGTACCACAGTCTTGTTATTGCTTTTCTGGCCGCTATCAACATTATCTTTATTAAATATTTGTCCCCCCCTTGTATTCCCTCGTGTGTCAGGTCTCCTAAGTAAAGCACCAGTCCTGTTTGTGGTAACCCGTATCCTAATATTCTGATCATTGCCTCCCCTATCTCCTCCCAATATCCCTTCAGCCTCTGACATCCCCAGAATATGTGCGTGTGATTTGCCCCCTCCTTCCCACACATCCTCCAGCATGCTCTTTGTGTTGGTGCATATTTTCCCTTCAGCTCTGGGGTTATAAAGAATCTGATTATGTTTTTCCATCCAAACTCTTTCCATATCCTCGATCCTGTTGTTGAATGTTGCACCTCGCATATGTTCCCCCATTCCTTCCCTGCTATTCCTATCTCTAGTTCTCTCTCCCATTTCTCCCTTATATAATCGGTCGTGTGTCCCTTGCTGGTCATTATAGCCCGGTACAGTGCTGATATTACCCTTCCTTTCCCTCCTTTGTATGCCCTTACTATCATCCTAATTATTCCATTCTGTTCTTCTTCCTTGTCCCCTCTTATTTCTTTATTATAGTAATCTCTAATCTGTAGATATCTGAAGTGGTCCTTGTTTTCTAGTCCAAATTTCTCCTTTAATTTTTGTAGTGCTTGCATTTCCCCCTTCTCTATCATTTTGCATATCGCTGTTGCCCCCCCCCCCCCCCCCCCCCCCCCCCCCCCCCCCCTCTCCCACCTTCTGAATCCATGGTCCAGCCTCCCTGGTTTGAATCTCTTGTCATGTGCTATCCATCTCAGAACCCATGACTGCTTCTCTAATTTGTGTGTTTTTACTACTCTGTTCCATATGGTCAAGGTGCATTTGGTGATAGGATCTAACAGTCCCTCTTTTTCTTTGAACAGTTCCCTATCTCCCACCAGAGCTTGTACCTTGTATCCCTCCCCTTCTTTTTCAATGTCTTTCCATCTTGCCTCATATTTGTCGTTACACCAGCACGTCACTGCTCTCAGTTGCGCTGCATAATAATAATCTTGTAGGCTGGGTACTGCCATCCCTCCCTCTTCCTTTGGTAGTTGTAGTGTTTTATATCTGACCCGTGGTCTTCTCCCCGCCCATATGAACCTCGATATCAGTCTGTCCCACTCCCTGAATTGATTCTGTGGTATTTGTATCGGTAGTGACTGGAACAGGTACAGTAACCTTGATAGTATGTTCATTTTAATGACCTCTATTCTTGAATTGAAGTCCAAGGGCATTACTGTCCATCTCTCTAAGTCTCTCTTGATGTTCTGATTTATCTGTGTATAGTTCGCCTCAAACAGTTTCCCCACCCCTCTCGTGATGTTCACCCCTAAGTATTTAATCTTGTCCATGTCCCATCTTATCCCGTACTGTTCCCTAATTTCCGTCGTTGGGGTATAGTTCCATGCTAAGGTCTGTGTCTTTGTCACGTTTAGTTTGTATCCTGAGTAGTGGCCATATTCCTTCAGTAGATCCATCAGTGCCGGGAAGCTCTTGTCTGGTTGTCTCATGTATACTATCACGTCGTCCGCAAATAGGCCTAGTTTATATTCCATTCCCTTTATCTTCATCTATAATGTCTGGCATAAACGTCTCAAATCTCTTTGATATTATCGATGTATACATCTTGTAATCCACGTTGAGTATGGACACAGGTCTGAAACTACTACATAATTCTCTATCCTTCCCTTCCTTCGGTATCGTGGTGATTATGGCTTCCTTCCACGAGGGGGGCATTTTGCCCTCTTCCATCGTGTGTCTGAACGCCGCCCCTAACATGGGTGCTAATTCCGTTCTAAATGTCTTGTAGAATTCCGATGGGAATCCGTCGCTCCCCGGAGATTTGTTGTTTTTAGCTCTACTAATTGCCTCTTCCAGTTCTCGTTCCGTAATTATTTTATTTAATTCTTCATTCTGTTCTTTCCCTATCGATGGTAACTCTAGCTTCTCCAGATATGCTTCTATTTCCTCTTCTCCCGCTGCTTTTGGCTGTGTGTATAGTCTCTCATAGTATTCTCTAAATGTCCTCTCTATTTCAGCTGGGTCTCTCAATATTTCATTAGTCTTTGTATCCCTTATTGTGTGTATCGTGTTCAACTTCTGTTGCGTCCTAATTCTCCTAGCCAACAGTCTGGTCGCTTTTGGTCCCCCTTTATAGTACGTTTGTTTCATGAACCTCGCTTTCTTTTCTATTTCCGTCAATATTTCCCTATTTATCTTGGCCTTTACTTCTTTGATTTCTCCGAGCGTTTCCTGTTCTTTTGATATCTGGTGTCTCCCCTCTAGCTTCTTCAGCTTCCCTATCAGATTGTGATATGTCTCCGTTCTGGCCTTCTTCAGCATTGCTGTCTTCTCCATCAATTTCCCCCTTATCACCACCTTCAGTGTGTCCCATAGAATGTTCGGATCTACCGCCCCGTTGTCATTTTCTTCCTTATACCTGGCTATCTCCTCCTTGATCTGACTCACCACCCCCTTGTTATTTAATATTCCTACATTTAGTCTCCAGATCGTGTTCCTCCGTCTCCCTTCTAGATCTACTGTCAGATATATGGCACTGTGATCCGATATGTCCGCTACTCCTATTCTGCTCTCCCGTACCCTGTAACTGTCCCCCGTCGTCATCAAAAAGTAGTCTATTCTCGCATATGTCACGTGCGGGTGTGAGTAATGTGTGTATTCCCTGTCCATGGCGTGCATCCCCCTCCAAACATCTATAATTCCCATTTCCGTCATCTGAATATTCATATATCTACTGATTTGTGTCCGTCCTTTTCCAGTACTCGTGGTGTCTAGGTCGTGATTCAGTACTACATTAAAATCTCCTGTGCATATCAATATCCCTTCTAGTTCCATCACTATCATATCAAAAATGTTCTCATATAAATCCCTCTCACTCTCTGGGGGTGCATAAACATTCACTAACGTAACCATTTGGCCCTCCATTTTCCCCTTCACCAGAACAAATCTTCCCTCCTTGTCTCTTACTTCCTTGATCAATTCAAATTTGACTGTGTTTTTGATTAACGTGATTACTCCTCTCCTCAGGTTCCGTTTAAGGAACTATAGTATGCATTTTCATATCCAAATCTCTTCAGTTTCTCATGATCCTGTGCTACCAAATGTGTCTCCTGCAAAAAAATCACTTCCATCTCACTTTTTTTACACTTCAACATCACTTTGCCCCTCTTTATCGTATTATTCATTCCATTAACGTTTAACGACGTCATTTTTATACCTTTAACCTTTGTCATCTTTCTTCTTCTTTCATCTATCAGTCCCCCCCATGTCACAGTCATTCCCCCCTCCGGTTGTAGCCTCCGCTCTCTTCACCGAATACATATAATGATTAACATAAATAAAAAACATAAACTTTACATAAAGTGCTCCCAAGGCGTTCGGGGGGTCCCTGTGTCCCCCCCTGTCCCCTGCTGGTGGGTGAGGGGTAATTGCTCTCCTAGCGAGAGGCCCCCTCCTGACGGCTTGGGGGTTTGAAACCCTTACCCCCAACCGCTCGTCATATTTGTCCAGCCTTCTTACTGTTTTTATTGCTGTCGAGCTCCTGGTCAAAAGCGCTCTGTCCTTCATTCTGATCAAAGACCCCCATTTCCTAGGTCCCTCTCAGTGTGGCTCATATGTTCCAATGTCTCTCTTTCCTCCTAAACACGTGTGTGGTGTCTTCTGTGTACCCCTTTTACTTTCTTTTCCTCCCCTCTATTTTCTATGTGATGTCCATTTATCCCCTTAATCCCTTCCAACTGTGTTACTCACAGCGTGTGTCTTTGTATTTGTTTCAATATGTTCTGTGTTCCGTCTATTTTACCTAATTATATTTCCATTTATTTCCTCCATCAACATGTGTATTATGTGTCCATGTATACGTTATGTTCGTTCCTATATCCTGTCTCTACCTGGGAATGTGTGTTTATGTATATGTTATTTCAGTTTCTATATTTTGTCTCTATTTGGATAGTTTTTTCAATCTCTTGTGCGTGTACTCATCCGTTCGTCTCCTCCCGCATCCTCTCCCCTCCTTCTCCGTCTCTGGCCTCCTCGTCTGTCTCCGCCTTCGGTCTGTCACGTCTCACCTCGTCCTTCTCCTCTCTCCTCCCTCCTCTCCCGGGTTTCGATCTCCTACTCTGGTCCATCTGCGTGCTTTCTCCAATCTCTGCCGCAGGCTCAGCGTCTGGCCCTCCTGTCCCCTTCCTTCTCCGTCCTCCGCCATCTGCATCCCCCGGCGCCTCATCTCCTCCGCCGCCTCCCGCACCGTCCCTTCCTTCCAGTGAATCCTTAGCAAGGTCATGGGTGATTGGAATTTCATTCCGCTTTCTTTCAGAATTCTCTTCAGTCCCGCGTAGGACCTGCGTGTTATTGCTACCGCTGTCGAGTAATCGTGATCAAATGACAGTCTTTTCCCCTCGATTTCTATCTTCTTGGTCCACGCGGTTCTGAGTATCAATTCCTTAATCTCAAATCTCAGAAAGTTAATAATCACCGCCCTCGGAGGTCTGTCCGGTTTCGGTCTCGGAGCCAACGCCCTGTGGGCCCTCTGTATCTCCATTTTTTCCAGTCCCGTCTCCTCCAGTTGTTCCTTGATAAGCTTTTTCACATATTGGGTCACCGATTCCCCTTCGACTCCTTTTTTCAATCCCCATATTCTGATGTTATTTCTCCGTGACCTCCCCTCCATGTCCGATATCTTTGTCTCCATCTGTTGTTGAATCGCACATGTTAATACCTCGTGTATCTCTGTGTTCCATTCCTTCGCTTGCGCCGTTCTTGTCTGTAACTCGGTTACGTTTCTGTCCTGTTCCGCCATCTTCTCATCCACCCTTTTGAGTTCTGTATTCATTTCACCTCTGAAGTCCTCCTGTTCCTTCCTCAATTCCTTCCGTAACTTCCCTATATCGTTCCTTATCGTGTCCGTGTTCAGTTTTATCGTCGCTGTTATGGTCTCCAATATCCCGGCCTGCATGACCACGGCCCATCCTGGCATTCCCGTGCTTGTCCCAGCCGATCCCCCTCCTTCCTCCGCTTGACCCTTCTCGGTCTCGTTTCGGGGGCTCTGTTCCATCAAACTCTCCTCTTCCCGTGAGTCCTCCATTTCTCTCTCCTTCACAATTGTTTTTTCCTCCTTCCTTCTCGTTTGCATTTTCATTTTTAATCACTTTTCGGGTCCTTTTTTATCCGTTTTTTCACTCTTTTGACCAGGAGCTCCACCGCATGCGTGTTACCCTTCCGCTCTCATACCGGAAGCCGGGATGAAAACTTTTCATCAATGGCCTATGTTCCGAAAGGAATAAAAGGCCTAAGTAAGTATGTAAAACCCTTTCCCGGACCTTTCCTTGTCATGGTCCCAGCCAGGGATCATGCTCGAACAATGTGAACAGTGTTTTTCTGCCGCCCTCTGGTGGCCAAACGCAGCAACTCCAGATCCTGGACTCTCTGTGGCATTCGAGTCTAGGTTTGCTGGATTCCTTTAATGCTTTGTTGTGTTCTCTGTTCATGTTGTATGGTGCGTTTTAGCTTGTGTTTTTAATAGGTTTATCTTTTCATATGTTTCCTTTAAAGGTTCATCTCTTTTGCATATGTTTTTATAAGTGTTAATACTTTACTTGTGTTTCCTTTAAGGCTCATTCCCTTTACACATGTTTTTAATAGTGTTAACATCTTTACATATGTATGTTCCTTTAAGGGTGGTTCTGTGTCGTTATGGCTTGCTCAGCACCTGTCTGCACTGTACTTCACTTCGTGCACGAGCACTGAATAAAAAATTCCACCATGTACCTTTACATCCCAACATCCGTCTGACCACACCCCCTTCCGCTTACCTTCATAAGCAGGTGTGTGGTTACCTACTCGCCTCCTTCTTCACTTTCACCACAAGGAAGTGCCTTCGGTAGATCCCCACTTGACGAGGTTGTTAGCTGAAGAAAGTTGAGACGTGTTTACATGGTGCTTATTTTTTTCTTCTCTCATAAATATTCTATAGAAAAATCGAAGTCATAATGTCTACTTCGGAGAGTCGCAGAGCCACTCTCCACCAGCGGTTCTCCATTTACGCCTCCGTCGTGCGTCCTGGTGCAGGGCTGTTGCCTCTCTCGTGGTTGGCAGCCATGCCCGGTACGCGTCCGATGGGTAGTTTGCCTCTCCAAGGAGCTGGTGCACCGGTGCCGTCGCCTCTGCGATGGCCTGGTCCTGGCTCTGGTTCCTCTGCTTCCGGGGAATCGTCCGCTGTTGAGCGGCCGGTTCCTTTGGTTCCCGAGGATTTGAGACGCAAACCTTTTGCGTCTGCTTGCTCCCGTCGCAAGATGGTGGCTTGCAGACGCGAACGGCCTGGGTTTGGTGAGTTGCTGGAGCCCAGTGAGGAAGCGTCGGTCTCTGCCTGCCCGATGGAAACAGAGGATTACATGGTAGAGGCGGACGTGTTCTTATTTGATGGCCCGGTGGAGACATGTATCCCGCCCGTCCAGGTAACACTGGAGGGGGGTGAAATGTCTCCTTGGGGCGCCTTGTTTGAAGATGTTGGAGAAGAACCTCTGACTCGTCGGCAAGATGCCCTACTATCAGCCACATCGGAGTGTGGCTCCTTGACCAGTAGAAGCCTGCTGTATGTGAGGGATGCGGGCTCGGTGGAGGAAAGTCTGCAGGGGGAACTGCGGGCTTTGTTTCCTGAGCTTATGGCGGTGGCGGCAGTCGCAAACGGCGTGCCGCTGCCGCAGCCACTGCCTGTTCCTGTCCCTGATGATCTAATAGGTCATCTCTGGCAGCGTCGCACATCATTGGCCTCACCCCCGCCTACGTACAAGTTACGCGGGTGGCGGGTTTGGTCGAAAATATGAGAGAGGGCGTGCCACGGCTTGATAGGCCGATGGCCGCGCTCCACTGTCCGGAGGTGGTGTGGGAGCCGTTACGCAAGCCGGTTCCTCAAGGGAAATCGGCGAGGCGGTTGGCTTACTGGAGCGACGAGTCATTTATCTCCGGAACACAATCTCTGGCTGCCGCGTCTAACATCGCGCAGCTGGCAAGATTCATGTCCGGGATATTGACGGGCGGCATGGAGCTGAGATCAGCTGGGAAAGTGCGCGCCCTGGCAACTCTAACCCAGCGCCACCTTTGGCTGGAGCAGGCCCGTGTGCCGGAGAAGAAGAGGATTCCACTTCTGACGGCACCCCTCTCCGATGCTGGACTGTTCGGGAAGGCCCTGCAGTTGATGACCTCGACGTGCAGAGAAATGCAGGAGGAGCACTCCGTGCTCCAACCTCATTTTCCCCCTCCCGACATCACCGGGGAGTCAGACGGCTGCCACGTCGTCGAGCTTCCTCCGCCGTGGCTGCTGCTGCTACCACCGCCACTGCTGGCCCTTCGAAGAAGGCCAGGAGGAGAGAGGATGCCGCCGCTGCAGCCGGCCCATCTGCGCCTGGAAGAGACGGTAGGGATCGGCGTGACCAGCCGCCGATTGTCTACCGTCCCTCCGGGGCTTCCCGGGGTGGCAAATCCCGAGCGGCTCGAGGCGGCAGGCACCGCTAGACCCAGTGACTTTTTTCCCCTGCGGTCCCCTCTGTTTACCCCTCCCCGGCCCTCTCATATACTTTTGTTCAGAAATAAAAAGTCCCCTCTAAAGGGGGACTGTATTTTTTGTTAACAAACTGTGTGTTTCTTCACCAAACATATGATGAGGTTGCAAAGTGTGAATCTTCACTAGTATGCATTGATAGGAGGGTTACGTTCGTGTTATGTGCTTAAGCAAGGTCTGCAGCCTACACTCGGTTATAGAAAGGTTTTCTACCTCGGCCTGAGACTCCATATGCAGGTAGAGGCTAGTTGTATGGTCTGTTGCTTACACAAGTAATGTTGAGCTACAACACTGTTGTGTTAGTTGCAGTAATGCTCGTATGAACACGTACCACGGCCCAGCCGTTTCGCTCTCTCTATCAGTGTTTTTCTATGTACAACATGGATGCGGGTGTAGGATTCACACACACACGCGACTTGGTTTTGTTGTAAACCCTGTTCACAGTTATCTGTGGGTAGCGTGCATTGTATTAGCTTGCGCTATTTCATTAGCATTCTACCAAAGGTATCATATGCTAAAGTTGTTGTTGTGTGCAGAGGGGAAGGGCTTGTGAGGGGGTACCGAATAAACTCCTCCTTCCCTCTTCTGATTGGTCAGGGGGGTTTTACTCATCTCCTGTCAGGCCAGTCAGGGCCAAGCCGTTAGGCGACTTGGCAGGGAGGGGGGGGGGGGAAGGGTTGCCCTGACTCTGCTCCTATTAACAGGCGTTGAGTGTTGGGTTTTCCCCCATCATAGCACACGTCACTACGCACGTTGCTGTTGACGATGGCTTCCGTGAGTTAGATCTCTACGTAAAATCTATTGTTGTCAAAGTGTCGGGATAGAGCGTAGGACTTACGGGTCCACTACGCTCGATTTATGTGTAACTTGAGTCGGTTGGTCACATGACTCGAAGTTACCATGGCTTTTTCATTCTATGACTCACGTGGGAAGGCTCTCTGGGGAATTTCAGTCTAAAATCCTCTGTGGTAGGGGTGACTGGATGTAAAAATGTGAACAGTTTTTACCCTCAGCTGTGTCAAATGGGATTCATGTCAGTTGGTGCTTCCTTCTTTTTAAATAAAAGAGTGTGGAGTATAGGAAGCACCACACCCTTCTTGTCGTTTCTCCCAGGCGCCTTGGGGATTCAATGAAGGGTCTAAATAGCCTATTCATTGATGTGGTAGTGTCCCGACGCATGCATGGTGCTAGCTCGGGGTAGCTAGTACGCCTTGGTTGCTTGTTGTTAAAACGGCGTTTTTATAAAGCAACTGGGATGGAGGTTTTGTCCTCTTCCGACAACCTGTTACTGGTTCTCGACGGATTCTCGTTCATATCTGGGGGATGATAACGGAATGGATCTGAACATAGGTAGAGGGGTCTCACGCCCTTGGGGTGGGCCACCGAGCGCGGTTCACACCGGCCCGTCTGGGTGGTGCCCTCTTTTCATGTTTTAGATCAACACGCATATCTGCCCCTTCTCCTGGAGTAGGCATGTCGGCGTGGTTAGGGCACGGGACTGGTTCTGGTCACGCTGGTCCAGGTCAGTTAACCCGTTTGTCCGCCGGGGATGCAGATCTGCTGTTCTGGTACCCTGAGGGACTTGGGCTTTTTTCAGGGGGAAAAAACTATCCAAATAGAGACAAAATATAGAAACTGAAATAACATATACATAAACACACATTCCCAGGTAGAGACAGGATATAGGAACGAACATAACGTATACATGGACACATAATACACATGCTGATGGAGGAAATAAATGGAAATATAATTAGGTAAAATAGACGGAACACAGAACATATTGAAACAAATACAAAGACACACGCTGTGAGTAACACAGTTGGAAGGGATTAAGGGGATAAATGGACATCACATAGAAAATAGAGGGGGTCGGCCCGGGGCGTCACAAGGTTAGGCGTTATGGAGACCCTTGTTGGGTACTCTTTTGTACCTGGCACTATCATAAGGGGCTGGTTCTCTTCTCCGCACCTCTCTCACGCATGGCGGAGAGAGGGCTGTTGGGGTGGTCTTCTGGACCTCCTCTGGTAACCCTGTGTGCTTCCCGAGCCGCCGGGCCCGGTCCGAAGTAAAGTTTTGTTGATACCGTAGACCTGGGATAACCCCTTTTTCTTGAGGGGTTATAGGAACAACCACTGCATATGGTAACGACAGGGTGGTTGATTCCCTGGTGTGTTGGAGCAGTGTCAACTCCCGGGTTGTCCGGTTGAGTGTGCCCCTGCACGTTCATGACGTCTGCCAATCATGTCAGCCTTCTCTGCCTTGACCCCTCTGGGTGGTTTTTTTTTTGATGGAGGCTTCGTCATGGTGATCAACAACGCCAGCATCCGCCCCTTCCGCCGGGAGGGCTGTTTTCAGCTGACTCCTTTGGCGCCTGTCTCGTCCGCAGTGCTCCAGGCTCAGGTTACAGCCTGTTGCCTGGTTTCCCCGGTACGCTGCCTGCTTCCGTTGGTTAACCTTTTGAGTGCTTACGGCCATGCTGACTGCCTGTTCTGCAGGGTCAGTATGCCAGGCGGTGTGCTATTGGGGGGAAAGGGCCCGCTCTTGGAGGGGCCTTATCCGAATACGCTGGCGATGTGGGGGGCGGTGTCACTAAGTGACCACCTGGTGGGGTCTTGATGCCTGGCGTCATTGACCTCTCCGGGCCCCCTTTTTTTTTCAGGGGATCCAGTCCCTTCAGTGGGTCTGGGTCTTCCTTTGCGCTCCGCTGCTACGGCCTTGCCCCGTGATTTTGGGGGCAGTAACGAGGTTGTTCCTTCGTTCGTTCCCGGGTGGCATGCGGGTTGTGCGTGTGTGTAGTCGTGGGGTCAAGCCACGGTCTGCTCACCCTGTGCGTTGGGTTGCTTGAGTGCCTCTTCGCACGGTCGGATCCGTCGCCCTCCCGTGAACCTCCAATAGGGGGGGTATCCTCCATTAGGGAGGGTCGGGGGGGCTCGGTCCTCCCCGGTCTGATGGTTGTGGGGGGCCTCAGCGGGGTACATTTGTCGGGCTATGGCTCCCGCTCAGCCCCTGTTGCATAACGACACAGAACGAAGGGTTATGTATATAACCCAGTTCTGTGAGTTATGGTCCGCTCAGCACCTGGACGCCGCTGCGGCCCTTGATCTCGCCTTGTGGTGAAAGTTTGGGAAGGAGGCGAGTAGGTGACCACACACCTGCTTATGAAGGTAAGCGGAAGGGGGTGTGGTCAGACGGATGTTGGGATGTAAAGGTACATGGTGGAATTTTTTATTCAGTGCTCGTGCACGAAGTGAAGTACAGTGCACACAGGTGCTGAGCGCACCATAACTCACAGAACTGGGTTATATCCATAACCCTTCATTTGTTTTACATATGTTTCCTTTTAGATATTCCTGTACACATGCTTTTAACAATGTTGTGAGTTTTCTTTGACTAATTCTGTGTTCACCTGCCTGGCCTATACCAGCTGGCACTCATTAGTAATTATTATTCACTGGCTCTATTTAGACCTGCCTGTTCCTCTCACTCATTGTCGCACCATTTGCCTTGTTTCAGTGTATTGTTTCACATAGTTGGTTTCGGTCACTTACTCACCTCTTGTCTCTTATATTCCTCGTGAGTCCGTTCCTATTTAGTCCTTATTCTTCCAGCATTGCTGTGTATTGTTTTCCGGGTTTTGCAGTTCGCTTTTGTTTGTAACAGTTTTAACGTGTATCCTGTTTGCAACTGCTAGTAAAAGCCTGTTCACTTTCATCCGTCGTCTCAGCTTCTTCTCTCTCTGCTCGTGTTAACTGCATTTGGGATCTCCTCTCCTAACCCACACCGAAACCATCACATTCCTGGAGTTGGGTGCTGGTCTCTTGCATGTGCTTAGATGGATTTCATCGTTGGGCTCCCTCGGTTCGCTGGCGTTTTCGGGATTCCTTGCGTGGGGGGCTCTCTATGGCTTCTGCTGTGTTTTGGGGTGTCCCGGGGGTCCCGGTGTCATCTCAGACCACCCGTGGTGCTGCATGTCTTCTCATTTGACCGCTGTTGTGTCTGTCTGTTTGACTGTTTGGAGTCGTGGCTCCTTTGGCGTAGCTGCGGGTCCTGGGGCGCGTGACGTGTCATTCCTCTGTGGAGTTTGGGATTGGGGATGTGGGATTCTCTGGTTTCCTCATGGTGGCAAGGTCGCCGGGACCGGGGGAGATGGTGCGGCCCAAGGGGGTGGCATTCCGGTCGCCGTGCATGGCGGTGTGAGTGGCACGTGGGCTGTTTGTGTTTTCCTTCGGTCATGACATGCTTTATCGGGGGGTGTGTCTTGGATGGGGATGCGGTGGGGATTGATGTGTGGGGTGTTTGGGGGACTGGCTGTTCCGGGGGCGTTCACATGCCTTCAAGCAACACTGTACTTATTGTACTTATTTTATGCCTGTTCTTATGTCTGCATGTTTATATTGCACTACTTTTATTGTCTTTTATACCTATTCTTATGTCTGCAATTTAAGCATTGTTTTTATTCTGTCAACTGTATGCTGATTTTATGCCTATGTTCATTGTATACTAATTGCTGTGGGGTACTCTGGACTGTGGTCCATGTGTGAAAAGTGCTATATAGATAGAGTTATTAATATTTATTATTATTATATTGAAAAAAAATGATGTATGCATGCTACAGTAGCTGCCTCTTTTCACCTGACAGCGAGGACTCTCACTGGGAGAGTGCAACGCATGCAGAGGTTCATGCTATATCCCTCAGATACCCTCCCTGCTAAACAGGCTCCCCGACCGACCTGTAGGAGTCAATAATGCAATGACCAGCACTAATACCCTCACCGGATTCCAACATGCAAATACTGCCAATTGTGTTTGTTAGAATGTCTGACCAAGCCGGAAGTATTTTGAGAACCCGGGTCTCTGCATATTGCTGGATCTTGACTGATATTTGATCTGCAACGTCTGGTTGGACAGTTTGATCTGAATTTAGTTATATCGTGAGCCGATGTACAGTCCTTGACTTGTGTGTGCACATGTGAAAAACACGCAAAATGGTGGCTTTCTTGTAAATGTTCTCTTTTCTACCTAAAGTTGAACCTAAAATGTGTTTCTGACAAAAATTTTAAGTAAGTAAAAATAAGTAAGTTGGAAATTATATTGCTGGATCTTGAGTCATATTTTAATGCCTATGTTTGACAGTTTGATCTGAATTTTGTTCGATCGTTGACCCGCAGTTCTGGCTTGCTGCATTGTGGAACTTTCATTTAAAGGTACAGACACAGAAATAGCCTGTTGAGAACAGGAATGAAACAGAAGTAGAGTCATGCTAGAATGCATAATCTGAGCAAATAATCAGCATACAACTTCAAAGACATGTTTAGGGGACCTCAAATACCAATTTTACTTGTTGAAAGGGACTACAATATGTGATATGTATCATTTCAACCTAAGTGGTGTAAACACTGATGATGGTCAGAGGGAATTGAGTGGATATTCGGTAGAGGAGGAGTTGCTACTGGCCACAGGAAATTAAGTGGGAATAGAGAAGGAGTTACTGTTGGCCAGATTCTGAGTTGTGTGGGGATAGTGGAGGAGTTAGTACTACTGGCCAGATGGAGTTAAGTGGAGAAAGGAGTTACTACTAAGGGCCAGAGGGAGTTGAGTGGAGAAAGGAGTTACTACACAGTAAATTTCGCAGAGTAAATTTTACTCAAACTGAGTCCATTTGAGCCCAAGTGAGTACAATTTTACTCAGTTTGAGTAAAATGTACTCAGTTTGAGTAAAATGTACTCAGCAAAATTTACTACTGGCTAGAGGGAGTTGAGTGGAGAAAGGAGTTACTACTACTGGCTAGAGGGAGTGAGGAGGAGTAACTACTGCTGGCCAGATGGAGTTGAGTGGGGATAGTGGAGGTGTTGCTACTGCGTATATAGTAGAAGCACATTGCGCCAGAGTCTGTGCAGTGTTTTGTTATTAAGGCGTTGGTTACACACAGGGTGTTTTCGTTTCGTTTCGTTCGTTTAGCTTTCCAGGGCGCAACGTAGTGGCAGGCGAGTTATACATTTGTTTTGCAACCTGAGCACTTTCGTTTTGCCTCCTGAGCACAGTGATGTAGTACAATGCCAAAGCAGTAGGTGGCAGTAGGTGGCGAACATGAAGGCAATTTTCAACCAATCAGAACTTGAATGTGCCAATACACTTCCTGCAAAAAATATCAACAAGCCACCATCTTTAAATGCCTCTGTGAGCCATTTTAGCCAATGTAGCATTTATTTTTCAGCAAAGAAAGTGCAATAAAAGTGCAATAAACAAAACGGATACATTCACTGTGTGTTCTGCCTCTCATTTGTTGATGAAACAAAACTAATATCAACACAATTGACCACCAAGAGCGAAGTTTCATCTGCGCCGATTTTGTTAGCTTACATGCTAACGTGATAGGCATATGCCATTATAACAGTATAGCATTGTGGCTAGCAGCTAACGTTAGCTCACGTTAGCCAGCCAGCACCAAACTGATGATATCAGGAGCTATCAGTAGCTAGATAACATTAGACAACGCCTCATGTATTAAACAAAGGTGAATAGATGACTGGGCCATTTTGTTTAATGCTTGTTAAGATTGAAAGAGGAGCTCTGAGCTAACAGGGTCTGGTAGCTAACGTTAGCTCACGTTAGCCAGCTGCTCATGCAATCGTTAATGCTAGCAGAATGAATGGATGTAAACTTTATTTAACAGATTGCAGAATGGGTACAATACAATACGGCTCAATACAAACAATTGTTAAGGGAATGCAGACTGCTTGGACTGGGGTCCTTATAACAATAACTTGACAACACATGGTAGCTGCAGCTATTTGGGACAGCTCTGTCGTAACCGGACGTTGGTGAGGGCACGCAGATGTCGGTATCTACTGCGCATGGGCGTTGAGCAACAACGGCTCCGCGCAGATTACATGACACGTTGTCGGCGAGTTTTGGCGAGTATCCAAAACGAAAACACCTTTTCAGCGTTGTCAGTAGGGCAACGTGTTTTCCTGCCAAAACGGCATTTCCATTTAACTGGGACAGCAAACGTATTCATTCAGCAACTAAACGAAAACACCTAGTCTAACCATGGACAGTCCTAACAGTTCTCAAGTTCTCCAGCCGTTAGTTCTCCAACTATTGGCAGCAGTCCCTTCCCATGGTTGTCTGTTTACCGTACAATAGAACCTCTTCTAGGCTTAGCTCCAAAGATATAAGATTGTAGTGGCACTTTGGGGGGGGAGGGATTAGTCTCACATACCAGTCTGTCAGTCTGTCAGTCAGTCAGTCAGTCAGTCAGAGGGACTTCAGCTGTTGAATGGGGCAGTGGTCAAGTGGACCAACAACATAATATGTCTGAAGCTCACATGTTCCAACAGGATTTCACTTGTGTCTGTATGTCATTGTTCCTTCTCTTCCCACACAACTCTCTCAGAGAAAGCACTCCCGACATGAATGGGATTCTTTGCTCAGGTTTGAATCCTGCGTTCGGTTCCCATTATTGTTCAAGCAGTCTGTATTAATTATGTTGACTTGATACCAAAGAATAAAGTGATTTCCAGATTATTTACTGGTCTGACGCCCCCATATGGCGCAGCATTACTCCTTAAAGGGGCAATTCACCCAAAATAAGAAGATAATAACATGTCTTACCACGTGCCTGGAGTGCTATCTATTCATTCAGATAGTCTGGGTGTGATTCTCCTAGGTTTGTAGATATCTGCTGAACAAATGTCTGCCGTCACTCCAATACAATAGAGCTGAATGGCACTTGGTTTGTGGTGCTCAAAGGCCAAACAATTACATTTGAAAAACTCAAGGTGTGCTCACAACATACCTTGTTGTGAACAGTTTCATGTAGGAACTATTTTCTACTGAACTGCACCTCCATTCATTATTGGCCATTATCGATTAGCTTGAGTAACCGGGTCATGATTTCTGGAAAGAGACATTTGAGACATCGATCCAAACTGAGATGGTGGCAAGATGTTGAAATGTTCATGTTGACGTTTGAGTCATGAGGGTCTAGAACAGGGGTCAGCAACCTTTACTATCAAAAGAGCCACTTTTCCCCCGTCCCACAAAATAAAATGCTCAGGGAGCCGCACAACCTATTTACCCTTAAAATGAAGATAACACAGTGTATAACGTTTTATATATCCCCAAGCATACCCCACATTTAGCATAAACGCCTGACAATTGCATACCCAAAGTAATTTGCGATTTATTATACTTTATACTTATAGCACAGTGTGTTGCATTAATGGGATATAAAGCAACAAAAAGAAACATTTTGACTTTTTAATTGCTGTTTTTACCTGTTATAACAAAGGAAAACCTCAAACTCTTATGAAGAGGAGAAAAAATACTGGCTCTGTAGACCTATTTTTTAATAAAACACAGAAGAGGAGACAAAACACTGGTGTCTGTAGACCGACTTTGAAATAAAACCCTGAACTATTCAGGTATATTTGAGTCCTTCCCTTATTTGTGGAACATTTATAAAATAGAAAGTAGTCCACTTTGAAAAAAGAATACCATGTGTAGACCTACTTTGAAATAAAACACAGAAAAGGAGAAAAAACACTGGCATCTGTAGACCTACTTTGAAATAAAACTATGAACTGTACTATGCAGCTCTATTAGAGTCCTTCCCTTATTTGTGGAAAATCTATCAAATAAAAAGTAAATTTTTCATTGTTCACAAATTTCGCACCACATATCAGGCATACAGGTAAGCCTTTTGTTGACTAAATATCTTAGTTGATGAAATATTTTTTCATTTCAGTGTCACAGTATGACATCGATCTCCAAAATAAGAAAAAAAATAAAAAAAATTGGGGGCCAGGGAGCCGCAGCTCATTGGCTAAAGAGCCGCATGCGGCCTCGAGGCTGCAGGTTGCCGAACCCTGGTCTAGAAGAACAGGCAAGCCAGGACAGTGCTTGGAGCCCCTGTCAGTAGGGGGGACACCGAGGGCTGAGATAATGTACTCAAAAGCAGCGACCGCAACCCCTTCTGCCTTAAACAATCGATGGATGATATGCAATGAAATGACAGTAGGAAACCCCCTTATGTCACTTGTGTTTAAAAGAAAATGTATAACAAAAATAAAAAATAAAAGGCCTTCATGTGAAACCGAACCTTTGATTATTTTGTTCAATGGATTTGAACTCTTTTGCAATTGTAGTAACTCACTTAGCAGTTTTAAACAGATTTAGAAACCAACCAATTCATCATAAATCGGTTTTCGTTTAAGGGGAGACACTGCAGGTGAATAGGGTAAACAAATTAACTAATAGATATCACAATGAAACTTCCCCAGTTGATTACTTATATTAAGACAAGACTTTTTTGTATTACAAGTTTTCTGAAATTGTATGTTTAAATATGCAAATGAGGCATGATCTACTTAAATATGCACTAATTTGCATATAATTCCAGGACAGAAATCTGAACATTGGATAAAGCCATTTTCAAAATTATAGTTTAATTTTGTTGACATATTAGAGCCAAAGGTTATTACAGAGGGGATTTTGGATATCTCTTTTTATCACTCCATAAATCAGAAAATACTCCATTCAGTCCATTTTTATGGTAAAATTCCATATTTCGCCATGTTTTTAGGAATAAAATGTGATATAAATCAGGGTATGAATGCGATATCAACAAACCCTTCTGTAAATACCTTCAGAACATAGATATGAATAGAACTGGAAGGTTTGGTGTATGTGCGTGCTACTGAAGTGGAGATTTCTGGCTCAGAGTATGAGGAAAAACTCTTAAAACTCATTTTTGGGAAAACGCCTTCAAAGTTCTGTATTGTAAAATGCCATACTTTTTTTTTAAACAGATATTTACAAACACAATACCTAATCAAACCATTAGTAATAGACAACCTAAACACATGCCTGATAACTGAATAATAATAATAATGATGTTATTGAACTGAACAGAATTACACACAGGCTACAAACAGTGTAGTACAGTGTAGTACCCCCTAATAGGCAAAACAAATATGAATAGATATCACTATGAAACTTTCCCAATTTGTTATGTACATATAAACTAAGAAAAAATATATTGCAAGTTTTCTGAAATGTATGTTTATATATGCAAATGAGGCACTTCCCCATTAAATATGTGCACATTTATGGATGCAATAAGGCAAAATTATGTAAAATAAACAACTAAATGTGTGTTATTGACGTTTTATTGTCACTAGTTTCATAGAAGACATGTTTAGGAAGCAAAATATAACAAAATCTCAAAATCAACAAAAAAAGTATATTTGACTATTCACCTGCAGTGTCTCGCCTTAAGCTCTATACATAGCTCGATAGGCTATATCTTTTGTTTTTAATTGAGTGAAAGTTTGACTGAGCTAATGTATTCTTGCCCATGCTTTTATTATCCTGTTAAAAGTAATTGGAGAAATACATTTGGTCAAATGTACATTTTGCACATCTTTGGGACGACAGTGGAAATCAGTTGAATAACTGTATGTGTTATTCCTGTACTACATGCTCTTTGTAATATTTGTACTAAATATAAATCTATAAATGAATCAACCATGCCATGTCTCATTCAGGTTTGTTTGTGTATTGTTATTTCATTTTTTACAAAGCCATTATTTTCTGCCAAAACAAAATAGCATACCTATTCATAATATTATTCATCAATAATTACAATTAAATTCATCATGATTTGTTTTTAGTATAAGGTCTGTTAAATTGTTTAACTCTACAATGAGTTGGAGTGCCTTGGAGAAAGAGGAATGATTTGGGAACCTCTGCTCTTGATAGGGAAAATGTTTTACATTTTTATTTTGGATGTACATTTTGTGACCGACTCGAATTAATAAATAAAATGCACATGACACAGAGTAGAAGCAAGTTTAAAAGTAGTTTAAATGCTGTTTAGGGGGGAGGAAGAGGTAAGTGTTAGTATCAGCCAGTCCGTATTCCAGGAGAATCGTCCTTGTCCGATAGTGGGGGTCGGTACACAGGGATAGTTTCGTATACGTTCAGGGGCTGATCCGGGAGAAGAGATGTCGGGCAAGCAGGGGTCGGTTCCAAAGCAGGTTCTCAGACCGTCAGAGGGTCGGGCACACAGCAGGGATCTCCTTCCAAAAATAGTCATACACAGCATTGGTTAAACACACAGCAATCGCTTCCTCTTCTCTCTCTCTCTCTCGTCTTCCATTTACTATCTCTCCTTCCTCCTCTCCCAGGTTCTTCCTGAGAGGGCTCAGGTATTTCAATGTCTCCAGCAAACTGCTGCAGATGTTCTACCAGTCTGTGGTGGCTATAGTGCCCTCTTTTTCGCTGTGGTATGCTGGGGGGGCAACACCAACACAGACAAAATAAACAAACAGGTAAAAAAAGCAAGCTCTAAGAGCGGACCTGGACAGTCTGGAGGTGGTGGCAGAGGGAAGGACGAGGAGGAAGCTGTACGCTATCCTTGAGAACCCCTGCCACCCCCTGCATGATGAGCTGACCGTAATGCGGTCCACGTTTAGCCACAGACTTACATCCCCCCCCCCCCCACCAACATACCACAAAGCGCTTCGGGCAGTCCTTTGTGCCGGTGGCAATCAGGCTCCACAACCAGGCAGGGCCAGGACGGGACTGGAGGAGCTGGGTTGTGGACTGTAACTAATTAATTAATTAACATCATGATTGGACTTGTTTCTTTTTCTTTTCTTCCATTCACCACTTGTTTACCTCCATTTTAGCCCTATTTTAGCTCTTCTTTTTAGCCCTACAGCATGTATTTGTCCATCTTTGTTTTTAACACGTACTAAATAAGTGTTTGTTCAGTATTAACTGTTTCTATTAATTAACTGTTTTTAAATGGCTGTTATGCTGTGATGGACATCTGAATCTCCCCTCAGGGATAAATAAAGGTTTTCAATCAATCAATTCACTGTCGTTACTCCATCGTATTCTTGGCTAGGTTTCCCCTTTCTAGCGTGAGCAATTACTCTTTGATTGCGCTCACCTGTCCCGTGCACGTCTGGCACAGGTGCGCTGTGTTGGGCTGAGGCGCTCTGCTCAGCAGTGTGTCTCACCGGAGTTCCTAATAATATTATGGGCATGTGCCTCAGTAACTTGGCTGAGATATAACGGCCTTCCAATACCGTTCCAGCCAGTCTGCCACAATGTATTTATTGTTGTGTACTGCTGTGTATTCTGTTGCTCTGATGGTTATGACGGCTTTACATGCCGGTGGAAGAACTATCCACTCATCACTATTAAAGGTGCTCTAGATAACATTCAGCCACTAGATGTCGCAGTAGAGCACCAGCATATCATTTATCCCCGTTTCCTGCATTCCACATGGGGAAATGGGAAGTGGGCCGGGGATACATGCTCTGTGGATGTATTTTTTTGTGATGATTAGTTACTCTACATAAATGTTTTATTTATAGCACCTTTAATACTGAAATAATACAATCTAGAAACACTTCTTCTTTGGGTGCCATCTTAAAAAGGCTGTTGGACAAAACGTGTTCTTGAGGGCTGAGAGAGTGAGAGCTTGTGTCTATGATGAGGGCAGAGGGAGGCTTGGTTATGAATTTACCAGCCCCTCCAATGAGAACCTTGTTATGATCTTTCTTTTTTATTATTCTTGTGCTTTCAATAAAAAGCTTATTTTTAAGATGTAGTGGGTTGGTTTTAAAATAATAGTTACTGGGGGGGGGGGGGGGGGGCTGAGGAAGATTAGGGGACTAAGCCTTTAATGGTCATCCCATAGAAGCTGGGTGGTCAATCGGTCGGTCAAGCAGACAGCCAGTTAGTAAGCCAATCTGTCTGTGAGGCAGACAGTCCGATAGTTAGCTATAATCTGTCAGTAAGCTGGTCAGTCACTCAGTCAGGCGGGCAGTCCGTTGGCTAATTATTCACTCACCTAATTATTCAGTCAGCTCATCACTGTCAGTTTGTCAAGTTGGCTGGCAGTGAGGCCGGCAGGTAGCAATCAATCAGCCAGCAAGCAAGTCAGCGAGCCACCCAGTCAGAATTAGACTTCATAGAAAGTATTACCAACGTTTGTTTTAATGCCTGAAGGATCTGGCCTTTTGGGTTGGGCTTAAATTCCTTTATGATTCCCATGGTCTTGATCAAGTCTGGTCCCAATTATGCTGTTATTCTACTCTAATCAGAGGTCTTGTTTTCCTGGTTTGCATGAGTACAGTACATCAACAATTAAACATTATACCCTTTGCCCTTTACTAAGATGGACATACTTACAGAGATACTGTACAATATTCACCCAAAACTAGACAAGGATAGTGATTGGCTTCCACACACAACGAAATACATGAAAACAGATTGCTTGTGTGACATGAGTGGACCACATTATAGATGAGAAAGATAGATAGATAACCCTAACCCAAAGTTAATTGAAAGCTATCCTTGAGCCATTTATAGCATGAGTCTGGCCTCTTTTGAAAGAGGACATTCTGAATTTTCTTCCACAACAGGAATAATCAGTGCTACTGTAATAGAGTTACAGAGGTTTGAATACAATGAAATAAAACCTTTTATTTTTCAAACAGATGCATCTTACAGGTTAGACTACAGACTATCTCTCTCTATCTCTCCTGACTCTCTCTCTCCCTCACTCACTCTCTCTCTCTCTCCCTCCCTCTCTCTCTCCTGACTCTCTCTCTCTCCCCACTCTCTCTCTTTCCTGACTCTCTCTCCCAACTCTCTATCTCCCTCACTCTCTCTCTCCCTCCCTCTCTCTCCTGTCTCTCTCTCCTGACTCTCTCTCCCCTGACTCTTTCTCCTGACTCTCTCTCCCGCACTCTCTCTCCCCAGACTATCTCTCTCTCCTGACTCTCTTTCTCTCCCTCCTGTCTCTCTGTCTCTCCTGTCTCTCTCTCCTGACTCTTTTCTCTCCCGACTCTCTTTCTCTCCCTCTCTCGCCTGTCTCTCTCTCCTGACTCTCTCTCTCTCTCTCTCCCGACTCTCTCTCCTGACTCTCTTTCTCTCCCTCTCTCTCCTGTCTCCCTGTCTCTCTCTCCTGTCTCTCTCTCTCCTGACTCTCTCTCCCGACTCTCTCTCTCCTGACTCTCTTGAAAGTTATTCTTGAGCCATTTATACCACATGCATGAGTCTGGCCTCTTTTGAAAGAGGACATTCTGAATGTTCTTCCACGACAGGAATAATCACCACAAGTACTACTGTAATAGAGTTACAGAGGTTTGAACACAATGAAATAAAAAAAACATTTTACTTACATCTGAATTATTTTGCAAACAGATGCATCTTACAGGTTTGACTACAGACTATCTCTCTCTCCTGACTGTCTCTCTATCTCTCTCCCTCACTATATCTCTTCACTGTTAGATTGGAATATTGGAACATGGAATATTAGGTAGGGTGACCATATTTTGATTTCCAAAAAAGAGGACATGCTGGCCCCAGCCTCGAGATACTTAATGATACTTTGCACAATCGAAGCGGGCATGGCCACCTTCATTTCACTATATATCTTGTGTACTGTACTGTATGTGAGGAATAAACCTCTTGAATCTTGAATCTCTACTCAAAGTTTACACAAAGATGCCTTATTGTTTTAACTTCTTAACATGTGTTACAGGTACCAGGATATGGCACCTGATAGCAGATATATGTTTAACCTATGAAACAGGTTGTAGTTAATCATTTGACAAAGGAAAGGTGCAGACACGATGTTATTGACTCTGGCTCCTCCCGGTTGTATATTTCAACAACATTTATTCATTCAATAGAATAATCAATCAATCATCATCATCATTGTATCATCATTGTATCATCATTGTATCATCATTGTATAATCATTGTATAATCATTGTATCATCATTGTATCATCATCCAGTTCAATTAGTTACATTACTTCAATACATTCAATTATAATCCCATACTTGTTATTAATTCAAAAGCATATTCATCATTGCAACACACATTCTACCCTTTTAGGATACCCTGGTTCACTTCAATAGCATTTTCCTTTTAAATGTAGTTATCCAGTATTATATACTGTACATTGTGATTACTTATGTCTTTATACATATTTGGCGTCTTAAATATAAGCACGTGAGAAGAGAAACATTATCCTGTTAACCTCTGTCTAGACATGTCTAGGCATGTTGGAAGGGACCATAGTATGTCTTTTAACCAACACTGTCATTCTCATTGTCTGTCAAACAATTCCTTAAATCACCAATAAGTGTTACCTTTATCATCAGTCACTTATCATCAGTCATATCCACTATTCTCTAGTATACCGAAATACCTCCACACCTCAATGTTATCCATAGTTGTGTTCCTGTCTCAAGTTCTATTGAAACTCAAATGTGCACTGAAAGTACATTTATATATATATTTGTATCGGGCCGTTCTCAACCCTACTAGGAATTTGCTAAACCGTGACCATTGTATAACTCAAGGGAATAGATTTATATTTACATTTAACTGAGGGCGCAATAGAGAGAGAGAGAGAGAGAGAGAGAGAGAGAGAGAGAGAGAGAGAGAGAGAGAGAGAGAGAGAGCATGTGGTACAGCCCCGTCTTTAGCTACCTTCTTGGTAGGGTAAGCTAAAGTACTTTCCCTCTAACCATCTTGTACACAATATACACATTTACTACACAGCAATTCAACCCAACACAGTATGTATTTCAAAACATAAACCTTTATAATCCCCTTGGAGATACTTAACTTCGACACGTTAGTGCTTAAATGGACAATTGTGTTCCAACACTATTTAAATGTACCAACGAAACGTGGCGCCGTCAATAGACGGTCTGCTTCTCAACCACGTTACCTGTCGTCTTAAACTTCTTAAACTTGACTCAAACATCGACAATAGTTACTTCATTTGAACCCTCGACATTGCATGTATCCTTGTTAACCTTTATGTGTGTTTTGTAGTATATTACCCACCTATGAAACAGGTTGTAGTTAATCATTTGACAAAGGAAAGGTGCAGACACGATGTTATTGACTCTGGCTCTTCCCGGTTGTGAGGCTGAGATTGCCTCGTGCGTTCCTAAGCACACAGTAACGGGTCCCTGGAAGGCGAAGTCACTAAACACCAGTCCTATACCGCCACCTATTGACCAGATTATGTTAATGTCTCCCATTACATATAAATGACTCTTCTAACTTGTTTCTGATGGAGGTAATCCTGTACCCATATGTTCACACTGTTTTGACACATAATCTAAAGATATTAACATGATACCACTTCTAGTGGGCATCACACACTCCCTGACCTTAAAAAAAATGGCTCCTGACATTTCTGAAAATCACTAAATACACCCATCCAATATCACCCTCAGGCGTGAACCCCTAACAAACTTCCCATGGGCGGACCGTGGGTGACGGCTGGACGGTAAGCATACTGGCCATGTTGTGGAAGGCTGTAAAAAATTGAATGCAACCATGGCATTACGAAGGGTATCAATTGATGTGGTAGTGGACTGTGGTGTGGTGCGGGCACCATCGGTGGCCACTGTACTACTGAATTCACGGTCACCTTGTTCTGCACTGACGGTTCACCTAGCATATCATACGTGAGACATTGTTTAGGCCTTCTGTCACGGGCAGACCTCCTAACCTCTGACTGGACCTGTTCTACCGGCGAGAGTGGAGGGGTTCGGAGATTGAGCTGGGCTACGGGGGAGTGAGCTTGGGGTTGGGGTTGGGCTATTGGAGAGTGAGCTTGGAAGTGGGGTTGGGGTATTGGAGAGTGAGCTTGGGAGTGGGGTTGGGGTATTGGAGAGTGAGCTCGGGGGGTCTCCCTTTCTTCTTCTTCCCCTGATTCACTAACATCTCCCTCCGGTCTGGCCAAGACAGGCAAATTCCCATCCATGTTTCCTCCCCTGTCGTCTTCACTCTCAGGGCGCAGGCCTGGCATGACTTCAGGTCGTCGTTCACGGTGTCCAAGTGATCTTTCCTCTGTCCTTTCAACAGGTATCCTTAGCCAGTATCCTCTGTCACTGTCATCATCCGAATCACTGTCATTGCTGTCCCTTGTCTCTACTTGTCTTTGTGTGTCTGACATTCTTCCTTGTCTTGGTCTGTCATTCGTTTTCTTCGCAGGGACAGTTCTGGCTGGTGGTGGAGTCATTTCCACGGGCAAATCATTTACCAGCAGTAAGAGATTTCGGTGTAGTGTTCTGGTCTTTTTCTGGTCTCCATGTTCAAGGCAGACAATGTATACTGGACTCTCAGCGAGCTGGCTTTTGACCACGTAGATCGCCTTCTCCCAGTACGATCTCAACTTGCCTGGTCCTCCACGCTGATTGAGGTTTCTCACCAGAACTCTGTCTCCTAACTGCAGCACTACTCCTTTTGTTTTCTTGTCATAAGTTACTTTTCCTCTTGCACTGGACTTTTTGCTATGTTCGCAAGCAATCCGATAGGCTTCAGACATCTTCTCAGCCCATTGCTCCGCGTATCCTCTGGGTGAGTACGGTTCCTCTTTCTTCGTTAACCCAAACAACAGGTCAACGGGGAGGTGTGGATGACGACCGTAGAGGAGGAAAAAGGGTGAGTAACCCGTTGATTCATGTTTGGTACAGTTGTACGCGTGTAACACATGCGGGAGGTGGTCCTTCCACCGCAATTTCTCATTTTCAGTCAATGTCCTCAACATCTGTAGTATGGTCCGATTGAGCCGCTCCGCTGGGTTGCTCTGTGGATGGTAGGGTGATGTCCTAGAGTGGCCGACCCCAGACAGCCGTTGCAGTGCTTGGAACAGTTTATTCTCAAATTCTCGACCCTGGTCGTGATGTAATTTCGAGGGATAACCGAATTTGGGTATAAAGTCATTAAAGATACGCTCTGCAGCTGTTTTCCCACTCTTGTTCTTGGTGGGGTATGCCTGGGCAAACCTTGTGAAATGGTCGATCACCACTAGGATATATTCATACCCTCCACGACTGGTTTCCAGATGTAGATAGTCGATACACACAAGTTCTAATGGGAAGTTGGAGGTAATGCTGCCCATGGGAGCTCGGACATGGGTGACCGGCTTCTTAGACTTGATACAAGGACATCTTCGGGTCACATATTCTTCAATCTCTCTGGACATGAAAGGCCAGTAGAATCTTTCTCTTGCGAGGTGGATCACTCTTTCTGTTCCAACATGACCCATCTCATTATGTAGATGTTTCAGGGCAAGTGTTCTATATTTTACAGGGAGGACCAACTGTTGGTATTGATTGGTCTTTCTGTAAAGGAGATCATTTTCAATATGTAATCTGCTCCATTCATGAAGTAGCTTTCGGGTTGCTGCGCTTACGGTTCTTCGTACGTCATCTGACAATTTCGTGTTCGACTCTTTCAACTCCCTGATCGTGTTGATGGCTTGGTCCTCTTTTTGGGCCTTCACCAGTTCATCGTGACTGATTGTTTGTAGGTGTGGGTGAGACTGCTGGTTTGAGTCTGGGGACGCGATGTTGAGCGCCGCAACCCATGCCACGTCTTTCCTTTCAGCTGCTTGGCTTCCTTCCCACGTTGCTCGTACTGCTTCATTAGAGAGCTCTTCTGTGCAGGTCCTTTCATATTTCTCCATATCCAGGGGAAGGCGGGAAAGTGTGTCTGCATCTATGTTGGACTTTCCGGGTCTGTATTTGATGTCAAACCGGAAGTCTGCCAGTTCTCCAACCCACCGATGACCGACTGCATTGAGCTTGGCAGTACTCATTACATAGGTCAACGGGTTGTTGTCGGTGTAGATAGTAAAGTGTGGGGCATAATACAGGTAGTCACGGAATTTCACACACACAGCCCATTTCAATGCAAGGAACTCCAGTTTTCCACTGTGCATATGGTAATTTCGTTCGGCTGGTGACAATGTTCTTGACCCGTACCCGATGACTCTCAGTTTTCCATCTTGATGTTGATACAGAACAGCTCCCAGGCCTTGGTCGGAGGCATCCGTGTGCAACCTGAAGGGTAGGTTGAAATCAGGATATGCCAAGACAGGGGGGTTTGTGAGAAGGTCAATCAGTTGTTCAAGTGCTCTCTGCTGTTCCGTGGTCCACTCTATGGGCTCTCTGGAGGGCAACTGGGGGCGTTTGATGTTCTTACTCCGCGCTGGGGCTGGGGTCTTTCCTGGCTTGATTTGGAGTAGCTCGTAGATGGGTCTGGCAATTCGGGAAAAATCCTGAATGTATGAACGGAAATATCCCAGGAATCCTGTTATTTTCCTCACTTCGCCGACAGTTCTGGGTGTCTTACTTGATAGGGCTTTCACGGCTTCAATGTCTCGTGGGTCTATCTTGACCCCTTCTGCTGACACAAGGCGACCCACGTATATGACTTCTTGCTTGAAGAGGTCACACTTCTCAGGTCTCAATTTCACTCCGTGACGTTGAAGGGCTTGGAGAACCTTGCGGAGGGTCTCTACATGTTCTTCAAATGTCTTTGCGTAACAGAGTACGTCGTCAAGATACGGGATACAGCATTCGTCCCTGAGGGGACCTAGCATCTCCTCCATGCTCCGTTGGAACGTTGCAGGGGCATTCGAGAGTCCAAATGGGATGCGCACCCACTCGTAAAGACCCCAAGGAGTGATGAAGGCGGTGAAGGGTCGTGAACCCTCGGCGACGAAGCCCTGGTGGTAGGCTTTCCCTTGGTCTAGGATACTAAACCAGGTATAGCCTCCAAGCGTGTCAGTCAGGTCTTGTATTCTAGGTAGTGGATGACGATCGGGCACAGTCTTTTTGTTCAGGAGGCGGTAGTCGATGCATAGCCGTAGGCTGCCGTCCTTCTTTCTGACGCAGACTACTGGGGCAGAATATGGAGACTTTGACTTGACTATCCAACCTTTCATTAACAGTTCCTGTATGTACTCTTTTACTTCTTTAAACAGTGGCTTTGGTACTGATGAGTACGTCTTCTGGACCGGGACAGTATCATGGAGAGCGATTGTCATCTGCAGGCTCGGGATGCACCCAATGTCACCACTGTCTTGTGCAAAGGACCCAGCCTCTTCACAAAGCATCCGGTTGACTATTGTCTGTTGTTCGTCGTCGAGGTGACTGAGATCGACGGGGGGTTTGAACAGGATGGAGCTGGGCACAGCCGACGTTGTAGCAGCACGGTTGGGGGGTACCGTGGGCTGGGAGATTTCAGGTGAGTAGGTTGGGATGGGGGTTTGCCGTGGGGAGTCTGTCGTGATGACTTTCCCAACACAATGGATGCTGCCCAGAGCTGTCTTCCTGGAGAGAGTGACGTTATGCCTTGTGTTGTTTCCCACAGGCACGGTGACATACGGCTTCCTGGGGTTTTGCGCTTGCAGCAGGCCTTCTCCAACATCCAGTTCTGCCAGCGCTAAACTGCTGTCATCTGGTTCGAACAGGAAGGTGGGGTCAGACAGGTCCACGTGGGGGGGGATTTGGCACTTGACCCAGGCCACTTGACCGGCGGGGATGACAGTGGCTTGTTTACCTGTTCGTAGGCGACCAACCTGGACAGGGGGTCTGTCAGTCTGGATATAACTCACCAGGAGTTCTGCCTTCTCGGCTGGTATCACCATGGCGTTACAGAGCAGGCTGGTGAGAGTTGGGATCAGTCTTCCAGGTTGTTCCTGTATCATCACTTCCAGCACATTAAAACCCAGTAGGGGTCTCTCAAGGACAAGGCTGCTTACAAGGAAAGGCACAGTGATTGACAGGTTAGGATCTTCATTCCCCTTTAAGTTCACCGTAAGGGCCACCCAACCATCAAATGGGAGGACCTCACCGTTTACCGCGTAGACTTTCAACTCCTCTTCTTCTTCGATGATTTCGCTAAGGGGTCTGACTGGCATGTCAGGTAAGTATCTATTCTTCCAAGTTCTGTCAATCATGCTTACTTGGGCCCCTGTATCAAGCAGGGCTTGGACTGCTAAACCGTTTAGGTTACAATGGGTGAGAGCTCTTCTCCCTACGAGCTTGGCGAGGCATTCACTCTTAGTGTTTGGTAAATTAGGGGGGTCTGTGTGCTTCTGTATCTGGTTTACCGTCTTGGTTCCTGTTCTAGGTGCAGTCTTCTCCTTTCTTACTCTTTCCTTCTCAGGCTCACTAGTACGACGGTTGTCAGGTTGGGACAGTAAAGGGGAACCGGTCAATGGTTGTCCTCTTGCAGTGACCGGCCTCAGTTTCCCTGACGCGGTGGTCTCTTTTGACAGCCTAACGCTCTATGGCCTTCTTCGCCACAATGGAAACAGTGAGGGCAATTAGGTAAATTCTGTGCTACACATTTGCTACAGCCATATGGCCTGTCCCTCTGCCTATTTATCCTCCCTGTTCTGACCTGGGGTGGTTGTTGCAGGAGATCCACTAGATTGGTAAGTTTCTCTACTTTCTCTGTTAACTGCTGGATCGGGTCTAGTTTAAGTTTCTTTCCTGTATTTTCTTCCCTAGTGGGGGGGGGACACTGTGCTCCCTTCACCTCAGCACCTGCACTATGTACATGGGGGGGTCTATTGCGATTGGTAGGCCCTAACCGTCGCTGTCTTTCACTCTCATCGCTCATGACCTTTTTCATCTGTCTGAGAATGGCCTCATCAGGTACTCTGTCTTCAAGTAAGGGTTTGAGTTCCCTACGAATGTCATCATGTTTGTGTCCTAAACCTTGATATACAGTGTGGAGAAAGACATCCTGAACGGTTCGTTCGTTGTACTTAACGTCAGTAGCAGCATATTTTGATGCTAGTAAAATCTTCTGCTTGAGCCCTATGACTCTATACAAAAACTGCTGTGGTGTTTCACTTTCCTTTTGCTTTGTACACATGAGTTCTTGAAACAACTCTGTATTACTTTGTTCACCGAGGTGAGAATGGAGAAAACCCTTCAGCTCATCGATAGTCAAATCGTCTTTTACCATTAACATATCCTTAAAGCTGCCAGCTTTGATCACTCTCAAGACTGCTCTAACAACCTCTGCATCACTGAATTGCTCCTTCAGACCTTCGTAGATCTGTTTGCAGACACTGTTGTAACTAATGTCTGATCCCTGGTCTCCTATCTGACCTCCCTGGAGCTTAAACTCCCTGCGGTGAAGGTACGACAGTTCTCGTAAAGATATTAGTTTATCTGGCGACACACCAGGGGTTTCCTGTTTACTTTCGGTGTCTGTTACACTCTTATTCAATGGCACAGCCTGAGCTATGGGTGGTGGTACACTGGGCAGGCACTGTAAAACCTGGTTGCTTACTTTTGGAGTGGGCACACCCTCAATGGTTTCACTTACATCATAAAAGACGCTAACGGGGTCGACTGGTACTGCATCACTTTGACTGGTGGACCGTAGGCCCTCGGTTTTACCCTCTTCTAGACCCACCACCTCACTCTGCATAAGTCCATCAGTTACATCTTTTATCTGTAATAAATAAGACAACCCTGTATCCTCTAACTCCAGTAAAACCTTACTGTACAGGTAGTCGTTGATAAAGTTGAAGCACCCCTCCACGTCGTCTACGGTAAGGTGGGTTCGGTCAGACGTCTCCAGTCCTGGTATCAGTTCCAATGCCTCGGCAATGCGAAACAGTTCATCCGCAGGTAGAGTGAGCAGGCTCTTCTTGATGTCCCACACCAAGCTTTTCCTCTCGCTGTCTCCCATGGCTGCTTCCCGATTCCTCGCACTTGGCTCTCAGTTCAGGATCACTGTGACGACTTTCCGTGGTGGGTGGATCTCCTCTACACGACACCGGTCTTCCTTCTCGTCAGGTAGAGTAGTGGACGTAGTCTCGTTGTCATCTGGCATCAGATGAGGCACTTCACTGCTGTCGGTACTGCGCAGATCAATCCCTCATTCGACGACCTTTACACCGGGCGTTGGTTCCTGGTTCATCGGGTCGCGGTTGGTCCAGGTGTCAAGATCTCTGGATCAGCTCCCATCCAGCAGGTGGCGCTGATCCCGGACGAGCCCCCAATAAACTGTTACAGGTACCAGGATATGGCACCTGATAGCAGATATATGTTTAACCTATGAAACAGGTTGTAGTTAATCATTTGACAAAGGAAAGGTGCAGACACGATGTTATTGACTCTGGCTCCTCCCGGTTGTATATTTCAACAACATTTATTCATTCAATAGAATAATCAATCAATCATCATCATCATTGTATCATCATTGTATCATCATTGTATCATCATTGTATAATCATTGTATAATCATTGTATCATCATTGTATCATCATCCAGTTCAATTAGTTACATTACTTCAATACATTCAATTATAATCCCATACTTGTTATTAATTCAAAAGCATATTCATCATTGCAACACACATTCTACCCTTTTAGGATACCCTGGTTCACTTCAATAGCATTTTCCTTTTAAATGTAGTTATCCAGTATTATATACTGTACATTGTGATTACTTATGTCTTTATACATATTTGGCGTCTTAAATATAAGCACGTGAGAAGAGAAACATTATCCTGTTAACCTCTGTCTAGACATGTCTAGGCATGTTGGAAGGGACCATAGTATGTCTTTTAACCAACACTGTCATTCTCATTGTCTGTCAAACAATTCCTTAAATCACCAATAAGTGTTACCTTTATCATCAGTCACTTATCATCAGTCATATCCACTATTCTCTAGTATACCGAAATACCTCCACACCTCAATGTTATCCATAGTTGTGTTCCTGTCTCAAGTTCTATTGAAACTCAAATGTGCACTGAAAGTACATTTATATATATATTTGTATCGGGCCGTTCTCAACCCTACTAGGAATTTGCTAAACCGTGACCATTGTATAACTCAAGGGAATAGATTTATATTTACATTTAACTGAGGGCGCAATAGAGAGAGAGAGAGAGAGAGAGAGAGAGAGAGAGAGAGAGAGAGAGAGAGAGAGAGAGAGAGAGAGAGAGAGAGAGAGAGAGAGAGAGAGCATGTGGTACAGCCCCGTCTTTAGCTACCTTCTTGGTAGGGTAAGCTAAAGTACTTTCCCTCTAACCATCTTGTACACAATATACACATTTACTACACAGCAATTCAACCCAACACAGTATGTATTTCAAAACATAAACCTTTATAATCCCCTTGGAGATACTTAACTTCGACACGTTAGTGCTTAAATGGACAATTGTGTTCCAACACTATTTAAATGTACCAACGAAACGTGGCGCCGTCAATAGACGGTCTGCTTCTCAACCACGTTACCTGTCGTCTTAAACTTCTTAAACTTGACTCAAACATCGACAATAGTTACTTCATTTGAACCCTCGACATTGCATGTATCCTTGTTAACCTTTATGTGTGTTTTGTAGTATATTACCCACCTATGAAACAGGTTGTAGTTAATCATTTGACAAAGGAAAGGTGCAGACACGATGTTATTGACTCTGGCTCCTCCCGGTTGTGAGGCTGAGATTGCCTCGTGCGTTCCTAAGCACACAGTAACGGGTCCCTGGAAGGCGAAGTCACTAAACACCAGTCCTATACCGCCACCTATTGACCAGATTATGTTAATGTCTCCCATTACATATAAATGACTCTTCTAACTTGTTTCTGATGGAGGTAATCCTGTACCCATATGTTCACACTGTTTTGACACATAATCTAAAGATATTAACATGATACCACTTCTAGTGGGCATCACACATGCACCCAGAAAAGCGCCAATTTTTTTTTTACTTGAACTTGAGGACTGCATACTTTTTTTGCAAAGCTTATCTTTATACTTTATGCTTATAGGGAGGTGTAGTGGTTACGTCATTGTTGTTTCCGGCCGGTCCACCTCGCTTGAAATTGCAATGTATTTCCAATGGACACATTTGTAAATCGTCTCGTTTAAAACAAATAAAGCATGAACATTGGCATGGTGTACCTTTCTGTGTGTATTCATCCACAATCTATAGCTCAACATGAAACAATTAGCAATTAATCGTAAAATCAACCAAAAAAGCTTAAACAATAATGTTAGTGATAGAAGGGAAAAAATTTTGTGCAAAAAATGGAAAGCTTGCCAATGTTCATGAGGCAGAATTATAGCCGATAATACATTTTCCCAATGATAAATCCCTAAACGGGTGGACCGTGCGGGCGGTCCAAAGTGACGTCAGACTACACCTCCCTATAGCACAAGCGTGGTCTCTTTTGAAAGATAACATTCTGAAGTTACTAATGCAAAAAAGGAAAATCACTTTTAGTGCTAATGAAATAGAGTAGCATAGGTCTGAACTTGAGTTGAACTTGAACTTGTGTACTCACCTTTTTCTGTAGTGGTTGCAATATCCCAAATTTAACCACATAACATGTGCCCAGAAAAGTGGCAATTTCTTTTACTTGAACTTGAGGACTGCATACTTTTTTTGCAAAGCTTATCTTTATACGTTATGCTTATAGCACACGCATAAGCCTGGTCTCTTTTGAAAGATAACATTCTGAAGTTTCTTACACAATAAAGAAAAATCACTTTTAGTGCTAATGAGTAACATAGGGCTAACTTGAATTTGTGTACTCACGTTTTTGTGTAGTAGTTGCAATATTCCAAAATAATATATATATATATTTTTTTTGTATAAGCTGGAAAACACAGCAAATCCATAGCCTGAAGTATTATGTAGTACAGGTCCAAATTTTATAAAAATCCGTTCAGAAATTAGTCTTTAATCTAGAGACATCCGGGTAAACCGTGTGCCAAAAAAATCTCCATTTCCTGATCCAAGTAAATTCATTCGGAATTTGTATCACTTGATCCTGTCTTCGTTTGTAAATTTTCACCTAGATCCCTGATTCGGATATCACTGGAAAGCTACACTCATTGTTGGCTACAAGTTACAACGCTGACCATTCATTTTCGCAATCGGCGGATGATTGACTTCTGGAGCCTCGAGAGTCCAGGGTGATAATCTGACGCGCCTCGCGTAAAAAGACGCTCGCCTGACATATCGGCATGTAACTCGAGAACCGAGGCACGGATCTTGACGATTGAGATGGCATTCGAACGGCAACAAATAGCGCTTTATTTCTTTAATTTATATCGGCGAGAAATGCAGCCACGAGCCTTCAGACGCTTGCAAAGTGCCGTGAAACTGAAACTGAAACTGAAAAACAATAAAACCCGGACATTTTCATGAATTTATAAACCCCCCCCCGGACGCCCCGGACAGGGTGTGAAAAGAGGACATGTCCAGGCAAAAGAGGACGTTTGGTCACCCTATATTAGGTAACGATTTGACCCCACAACGATTCGATTTGATTACGATTCTTCAGGCAACGATTCAATGCATCATGAAATATCTTCATTTGACCACAATTCTATTCGATGCGATTCGATTACTTTTCTATCAGTTAACCTCTTCCACCCGTGCGGCCCATCGGCGGACTGCAAATTACATCATGTCATAAATCAATATCTCCAGACTGTTTGACAAAAGTATCGTTTTATTTTTCAAACGTATTCAAGTATAAACATCATAACCATGTCACAACAGCATTTATAATATATATTATCATCAATACGTTAGTTTACCAATAGGTTAAAGTGTTATTAGATAGATTTTACTTTTCGTTTTGGTCTTGTTTACTTCACGAGAGGCGACCATTTTGGGAATTGTAGTAAAAATAAAAAAGCTACTGTATTTACAGTACATTTCATTATCTGTTCTCATGCACGCCTGGTGATACTAAATCCAAATTGAACTCGGGCATTTGAAAGATAATATATGTATATAAATGTGCGAATTGGCTATAATAAGGTAATTTATAAGCCTGATATTCTATATTCTATAATAATATTTCAAATTGCATTGGTCCGGATGGGATAATTCAGTACTGTATCTACAAAACCTTCTGTTTAATCATCTTCCCTTTATTCATTTCCATCTCTGGTAATTATTAGCATGGTGTTATTCACTGTCAAAGATGCAAAGGAAAAAAACATAATTCATATTCTCCTTTGTTTCATCACAATTTAAGCAAGCCTAGTAATAGACACAATATTTCTGACACTGGGAATACATTAACTGAGGTCCATAGATGTCCCTAGATACCAAGAATATGCAAATGGGACTTGTAGAAGTGGAGCAATATTCCATTTACTTATGGTATGTATTTTAGGCAGATTTAGGTGGATTTTCAGAAAATAAGGCTCTGGACATAAGAGGTTAATCCCCCCCCCCAAAAAAGTATACACAAATGTGGCTGGGGGAACAGATTCACTCAGCATGAATGGATATAGGTCAATAAAAAATCTACATAAAAAATAAATAATAATAAAATAATTTAATAATCGATTCTTAAATATTCAAATCGATGCAGTTGAATCGTCACCTTAGGATCAATGCATTGCATTGTTACACCCCTAGAACCTATTCAACTCGATCGAATGACTGGATGGTTCTTAGGGTCCCTCAAGTTTGTTCTGATCTAGGGAAGTCAGCTTTTTCCTTTGATTCCTCTGACTCTCTGCTGACTCTCTCTCTCTCCTGACTCTCTCTCCCTCTCTCTTTCCTGACTCTCTCTCTCCCAACTCTCTCTCCTGACTCTCTCTCTATCTCTCTCCTCTTCTCTCTCTCCCGAACTCTCTCTCTCCTGAACTCTCTCTCTCCTGACTCTCTCTCTCCCGACTCTCTCTCTCCTGACTCTCTTTCTCTCCCTCTCTCTCTCCTGTCTCTCTCTCCTGACTCTCTCTCCCCTGACTCTCTCTCCCCTGACTCTCTCTCCTGACTCTCTCTCCTGACTCTCTTTCTCTCCTTCCTGTCTCTCTCTCTCTCTCTCTCTCCTGACTCTCTCTCTCCCGACTCTCTCTCACCTGACTCTCTATATCTCCTGACTCTCTTTCTCTCCCTCCTTTCTCTCTCTCCTGACTCTCTCTCTCTCTCCTGACTCTCTTTCCCTCCCTCTCTCTTTCCCGACTCTCTCTCTTGACTCTCTTTCTCTCCCTCCCTCTCTCCTGCCTCTCTCTCTCCCGACTCTCTCTCTCTCATGTCTCTCTCTCCTGACTCTCTTTCTCTCCCTCTCTCTCCCCTGTCTCTCTTTCCTGACTCTCTCTCCCGACTCGCTCTCCCCTGACTCTCTTTTTTTCCCTCTCTCTCTTTTGTCTCTCTCTCCTGACTCTCTTTATCTCCCTCCTGTCTCTCTCTCCTGACTCTCTTTCCTTCCCTCTCTCTTTCCCTCTCCTGTCTCTCTCCTGACTCTCTTTCTCTCCTTCCGGTCTCTCTCTCCTGACTCTCTCTCTCCCCTTACTCTCCCTCCCTCTCTCCTGCTTCTCTCTCTCCTGACTCTCTCTCTCCTGACTCTCTTTCTCTCCTTTTCTTTCCTGACTCTCTCTCTCTCTCCTGACTCTCTTTCTCTCATTCTCTCTCTCCTGTATCTCTCTCCCGACTCTCTCTCCTGGCTCTCTTTCTCTCTCTCTCTCTCTCTCTCTCCTGTCTCTCTCTCTCTCCTGACTCTCTTTCTCTCCTTTTCTTTCCTGACTCTCTCTCTCTCTCCTGACTCTCTTTCTCTCATTCTCTCTCTCCTGTATCTCTCTCCCGACTCTCTCTCCTGGCTCTCTTTCTCTCTCTCTCTCTCTCTCTCTCTCTCTCTCTCTCTCTCTCTCTCTCTCTCTCTCTCTCTCTCTCTCTCTCTCTCTCTCTCTCTCTCTCTCCTCTGTCTCTCTCTCTCTCCTGACTCTCTTTCTCTCCCTCTCTCTCTCTCTCTCTCTGTTCCTCTTCAGTAACACATCAGTGATCACTTAACCTTCTTCAAACCTGTATTTATGCTCAAAAGGTTTTGTTCAGTTGAGGTGGCTCTCATTTCCAATGATGTCGAGTTACATGGCAGTTAAAATAAACAGATTTTAAAACATAGATCAGTTCAAACAGTTACAGGATCATGGCCCTAAACTGACCACAGGTCAGCAGAGAATACATATGCTGACTTCCCAGGTCCAAGCTGTGCCCAGGGGGACCATAAGCACCTGAGTGGAAGGACCAGCATTTCTATGAATTAAATCCCCATAATCCAATACTGAAAACTGCTTCAACAATCATTTTCCTAAACATAGGGGAGTTGGTTATTTTTCTGTAGAAGAAACCAATTTTCTGACAAAAATGGTAGTAGGCCTATATGGTATTAAAACGTAAATTGCTCATCAAGCCAGGTGCCAAGCTATTTATTTTCAGTAACTCTCTCAATGTTTTTTTTGCAGTGGATATATGCATATTATCATAATCAATATTCCTGTCTCTATAGGGCTGTCAAAGTTAGTGTGTTAATAACACGTTTAATAACGCACACTTTTTTGACACATATAATGCACATTTACTTCCTTTTTTTAATAATTAAACATTCAGTCATATCAGTTCATATATCAAAAATATCAAGTTCATATATCACCAAAAGATTTGGGTGACAGACAAACATTTCTGAGTAAATTATAATTACTGACATCATGCATTTCTTGCATGCATGTGTCTGTCCCCCAATATGCCCAGACAATGAAAATAACCTTTCACATGGTACTGTGTGAGAGGGGGAGAGAGATAACTTTAGTTTTACTGTACACAAGTCTGTACAGGTTTGGCAAGAGATTAACATTGGACTCCATTCAGTTGAATTTGTAACACTCTTTGTTTTTTCTTCTCTGGTGAGGTTGAACACAATTACATTGTGTGATTTGCTTTAGAAGTGTGAGGTATCCAGCGAATATATCTTTGAGTAATGGAGATTTTAGCTTACCAATGAATCTGTTGTATAATGTGTTGTTGCGATGCATTTATATGAGTAGAATTGGACACTACATTGTGTGAGTACTCATATTACTGAGTAATGTTACATTCATCAGGTCAATATGACCATCTGTTGGTGCCTATTGGGCTTTGCCATATTATGATTATTTGCAGCATATTTATTTCATGCTAATTGCAGTACCTTTGTTTTTCTGTACCATATTAGTCATGCATTTGCATAAAGCAAGCATATCTGTCCAATGATGCACTGAGCACCAGTTTAAGATTAATAAGCACATCCCGTAGAGCATAAAAGAAAGTTGCAGGTTCTCATAGTTGAACAGAATCAGTAATACAATACACTATAGCATCATCAGCATAGAGATGGACTTGGAACCACTCAATTGACCATATGAACATGGTGGGAACAGGGTGGAAAAGAAACCCAACCTGAGCATTACATAAGAGCAAAATGGCCACCGTGTGCCGGGCGCTTGTATGCTTTCTACAACGGAGTTCGGCGATTTGCGAATCTGATTGGCCAGGTAATTTCTGGTCATGTGACATGTACGCCCAATCGTGGGACCGCAAGTGTCTACACTGGTTAAGCTTAGGCGCTCTTTCGAAGTTGGTTAAGGTTAGAGTTTGTCTGACTTAGAGCATGGCGATAGAACGCCTGCCCTTCTTTCGACGGTTAAGCTTAGGCACTCTTTCGAAGTTGGTTAAGGTTAGAGTTTGTCTTAGAGCATGGCGATAGAACGCCAGGTGCTTTGCAGGCTGTTCGACGCGGAAATGGGCAAAGACACAGCTCGTCATGCTATTGGGCGCACATGTCACATGACCAGAAACGTCAGTGGCCAATCAGATTCGCAAATCGCCGAACTGCGTTGTAGAAAGCATACACGCTGTGCGGGCAATGAAGAGACAATATTATTAATATAAATTGTGAAAAGGACTGGACCCAAAATGTATCCCTGCGGAACACCTTTTGTTACCTTTTGAACTCCGACGGGACACTCCCCGACTTCACACACTTATATATATCTGTTTGTATATACTTGTATATAATCCTTTTTACATACCTGTAGATACTATATCTATATATGTATACAATTTATCCCTTACCTACTCTTAATAGTTATATTTAGTTATACCGTAATACTTGTGTATATATTGTATATCCGATTTAATCATCTGTACATTGATATTGCACTTTACTGTTACATTTACACTCTGGTTGGATTCTAAACTTATTTTCATTGTACTGTGTTTGTGATGTATAATGACAATACATTTTAATCTAATCTAAATTGAAAATGTCTCTCCAGTTGTGAGCCCTTCATGTTAGACTACAGACCAACTCTTGTGGTTTTTCAATATTTTTCAAAGACATTTATCTTTATATCTAGGATAGAGAAAAAAATACCATAGCACAAAGGCCGACACACAGACACACACACACAAACAAACAAACAAACAAACAAACAAACAAACAAACAAACAAACAAACAAACAAACAAACAAACAAACAAACACACACACACACACACACACACACACACACACACACACACACACACACACACACAAACAACACATACACACAGCGGACACAAACAAAAGGTTTCAGATGTGAATTATGATTGTCTCTCTCTCTCTCCATCTGGAACTGATTACATACACACATATACACACACACATATACACACACACAAACTCAAACACCCACTCTCACTTTCTCTCTCGTACTCACAAGCACACACTCACATCTACATGTTACATGTACTCTCAGACGTACACACGCGCATGCACGCATGCACACACAAACACACAGACACAAACACACAAAGCACTCAGACACAGCTTGTTAATCAATGCATCTCTGAGAAACAGAAAGAAGTGAAAGAGAGAGAGGGAGAGAGGGGGTGGGAGAGAGAGGGAGGGAGGGAGGGAGGGAGGGAGGGAGGGAGGGAGGGAGGGAGGGAGGGGAGAGGGAGAGGGAGAGGGAGAGGGAGAGGAGAGAGAGAGAGAGAGAGAGAGAGAGAGAGAGAGAGAGAGAGAGAGAGAGAGAGAGAGAAAGAAAGAAAGAAAGAAAGAAAGAAAGAAAGAAAGAAAGAAAGAAAGAAAGAAAGAAAGAAAGAAAGAAAGAAAGAAAGAAAGAAAGAAAGAAAGAAAGAAAGAAAGAAAGAAAGAGATAAATAAACAGGGGGAAATACAGATAGATAGAGAAATAAAGAGAGTATATGTTGTTTTGTAGATTAGTATTCATAGTGTCTATGTTGTTCTGTAGATTATTATTCATCGTGTCTCTTTACATTTACATTTACATTTAGTCATTTAGCTGACGCTTTTATCCAAAGCGACTTGCAAGTTCTCTACGACAAGTCATCAGGAAGGGCACAACTCTATCAGCTGAGTAACAATGTTCATCAAAGTGTTGAGTGCTACAGTGTAGGTTCGTTTATTAGGACAAGTGCATGACATTAAGGTTAGTTAGGGTTAGATCTTTTTTAAATAATTTTTTTCAGATAATGGTTGAAGAAGTGCGTCTTTAGTCGACGGCGAAAGATTGGACGGGTTTCGGCTGTCCTAACTGGGGTGGGTAGTTCATTCCACCATTGTGGGGCAAGGACTGAGAATGGCTTCTCCTTGATGACCCTCCCGGAGCTCGGATAGGAGTGGGTCTGAGTCGGCCAGAAGATGCAGAGCGTAGGGGTCTTGAGGGTGTGTAGTTAGAGACCATTGACCGGAGGTAGGCGGGAGCGGTTCCCTTTGCCGCACGGTATGCCAGGTCGAGGGCCTTGAAGCGAATTCGTGCAGCAATGGGGAGCCAGTGCAGGTCCCTAAGAAGTGGGGTGACATGGGCCGACTTCGGTAGGTTTGAGATCAGGCGGGCCGCTGCGTTCTGAATGAGTTGAAGAAGCTTGGTGGCAGTGACCGGAAGGCCAGCAAGCAGTGCATTGCAGTAGTCGAGGCAGGAGATGACTGTTGATTGGACGAGGAGTTGGGTGGCTTCTTTTGTCAGGAAGGGGCGGATCCTTCTGATGTTGCTCAGGAGGAATCTGCAGGTTCTGGTTGTTGCTGCGATGTGAGCGGAGAAGTTCAACTGGTCGTCGAGGACAACATCTGGGCCCAGGGGTGTTATTAGCATACAGTGTCCTTCAGTGCTAAGTGCTTTATTCTCTCCAAACATCCACCAAAATGCCCACCAATGCCTATAAATTAAGATCACCGGCATTCTCCCCAGAGATCCCAGAGTCAGAATTGTCTTTGGTGAAAAGGCATTTGATTCTTTTGCTGGTCCTGGATCAGTCAAAGCTCCAGCTTGATCACTTTGTTCCTTTAACTTCAAACAATTCATTGTCAATCTTATGCAAGATGTTTTCTCCCGTGTCTGACTTTGTCGGAAACCTCAGTGTCCCTCGAGTTAATAAAAGGTTTAATGAATGTGAATGAAGCTTTCTTTTTTTGTATCTCTCTTTCTCAGATTTTTCTCTCTTTTCTCCCCGTCCCAATTTAGTCATTGTGCCAATTCCCCCCCTCCCCTACCTGGTTGTTGTGCGCATGTTCTCCTACTGGTCGGTACAAGGGAACCCTGAAGTATCCGCACCCTTCCTCCGACACGTGCGGCGACAGCCAGTGGCTCTCTTCTCACCTGGCAGCGAGGGCTCTCATTGGTGAAGCGTAACGCGTGGGAGGTCACGCTGCCTTCATCAAGTCATGCCTCCGCTGAGCAAGCGCCCAGACCTGACCTGTAGGCATTGCTGTCCACAACGCCAGTTTCCCACCCATGGCTTCCCTCCCCCTAACCCAGCCAAACGAGTTAGTATAGCTGTTACAAAGGATCAGATTAAACCGAATATATATATTTATTTATTGATATATATTGCATAGTATTTGTATATCGTTTGATATCCCTTGTATATTCCTTGTACATATACACGGAATATCCCTTTAGCCTACTACAGACCATAATATTTCATTCTCCTATTGGACAGTGGTCCACAGGCGCCAGAGCCGCGCCTCCGGAGTCAGGTTCAAAGTCACCGGCAAGACATGTCTGTGCATGCCCGGCCTTGCCCAGGGATACGAGACAGAAATGTCGTTGGCACTAGTTTGTTCACCGTACGTATAAATACGGCGCAGGTGAATACAGAAGCACTTAGTCTAAGAGTTACCCAATAAGTTGAAGCCTCACCCACGATACAACGTGCGGTGAAGTATGGCCTGTTTGGCCCCAGAATAGAGCATTGAGACCGCGTGCGAATTAATAACTGAATTGTCAGAGTTTGGCGCTATACCGTCGAGTGCGACATATTTCTATTAAGTCAATAATAGTCTATTTGTGTATAGTGTATCGTGCGGCTAAAGTTCTACAGTGACCAGCATCTCCAACGCTTCCTTGTATTAGCTAGAGTTCTTATCCAGGCTGGGCTGCTTTCATTGCGCTTTCACCCGAGGAGACCTAGACGAGAACCGTGTGGACATGTACACTGGATTAATCTACCCGACGACTACATAGCCCTTTGCGGCTGGAATATATTTGCTTTGGTCCTGTGATTTATGGAACGGAGAATCGCCGACGCCTGCACGTGTTGGATTTACCCCCGCTAGGAGTCAAGTCGAGTCGGCGCCTCAGAGAGCCTGAGGCCGGCTAGCTTTCTTCACTGTGGAGCTACAGTCTACGGAGAACAGCTGTATTCGTCTGTGGATCAAGAGGCTATTGCACCGGCTCCTGTACCTGGAGTCTCCTTAGTCATCGTTGACCAGACTCTCTACTACCGACAGATCTTCTACCCCTGCTGGATTACAACCAGGGGGACCCTTCCAGTATCTCCCGCTATATATATTACTAGTGTACCATAGATATAATTCCCTAAGATTCAGGTTGTATAATTACCTCCTGCGTAACCAGAGAATGGACATTCATTGTTGATTTGCCTACGCACATTCCTTTGCCTTACAAGTGCATTCAAAGTATAATATAAAGTATATTATGTACCTTTTGCTCCATTAAATACTTGATTATACCTTTGTGTGGAACCGATTTCATTATGGGAAGTGTTCATCATATTCATATATCGTGTACTGTATGGCCAGTAATTAAAGTACTTAAAGCGGTAGTGGTTTAATGATACCATACTTATCAATACAGTCAGGGAATTGTACCCCTCAGTTACAATTGGTCCTTCGAGCCGGAGGGTAACTAGTGTAATATTAATATAGTGGTATTAATATTGACATGGCCTATGATGAACACTCCACAAAACGGTTCTCCTAAAGTAGATCGCCCGCAGCGTAGACGGCAGACACCTCAGTACTTAGAGGATTACGTTGCCAATATACTACCTAGCCTTCTACAGACGGTAAACGCGGAAAAAGTAGATAGTAAAATTATGTCCGACCCTATCGCCCAGGCTACCCCGCCAATAGAGGCCCTAGTGGGTTCTAACGTAACTGACCAAGCTCACGGTAGGGACCAGGAGGGACCTGACACGACTTTACCCCCCGCCAAGACCGAAGAAGTAGTCCCCGGAGAGCTCCAGGATAAAGACAGCCCTCCAGGGATGGAACTCGACCCACTACAAGAAGGGACGAGCACCCCGGAGATGGATCTCCTCGACTCGCCACCGGAGAACAGATCTCCAACGAGCACTGCCGGAAGCCGATCGCCTCGACCGGCGTCTTCCCCCAGCGAGGCGGACAAGATGCTGGCGCAGGCACTCATCGCCACCCTGGCAGCCTCCACCGAACGCGATCGACTTCAAGCGCAACAGACGCGCGAGCGCAAACATTCTGCAGCCGAGCGAGAGCGCTTTCAGGCGCAACAAAGGAGTGAAGACGACCGCATAAGACTGGAGACCAGACGCCTCCAGACGGAAGAGAACATTGAAAGAAGCCGCGCCGATGCACAGCACGCCGCCGCCAATGCACAGCGCGACGTCGCAAATGCACAGCTCCACGCCGCCCATGCCAGCGCCAATGCCCAGCGCGACGCCGCCAACGCACAGCGCGACGCCGCCCAGGCCAGCGCCAATGCACAGTGCGACGCCGCCAATGCCCAGCGCGAAGTAGCGCGCGACGCAGCCCATGCCCAGCGCGAGGCAGAGCGCGACCGGCTGCAGGCGCAGCTGATGGACAAATTGGTTGCCATGGCGACACCCCCTCTCTCCGCACGGAGCTCCCGGAGATCGTCACGACAAGGGTCTAGGACGCATTCCCCTACCCGACCAAGCGACCCGGGACCCCGCCAACAGGAGGATCCTGTCCACGTCTCCGAACCCCCTCCCCGGCCGGTCCATACGAGACCCAGCAACCGGGAAGAACCGGACCACGCCGAGAGACTGAACAGAAGACTCCAGGTCCTCGCAGAGGAAGAGGAGGAGGAAGAGGAGGAATGTCAAGCCGACCAGCAGCAACGTACTCTGGACCAGGAGGCCCAGTACAGCCCCGACCAGCAGCAACGTACTCTGGACCAGGAGGCCCAGTACAGCCCAGAAGTCAGCCCCGAGGCACTGCGCTACAAACCCCCGACTCAACTCACGGGTGAGTTTGACGCACCGCCAGCCCAGAGGAACAGCACCTGGGTACCCGGCCCTTGGTACCCACCAAGTACCAGCCCAAGACGACACGTAAGAGGAGACTCGCCTAGAAGGCCTCTCCCCCAATGCTCACCGATGTGCCAGTCATCCATGGCATCGTGCCTTGGCACACCGACGTTCCCGGACTTCACACACGAGAACAGAGCACAGTACACAGAGCTACGAATGTGCTTAGAGACAATGATGTCCGATGTAGTTGACGAACCGTACAAATATGCTATCCTACTGAAGCACCTCAAGGTGCCCCGAGCGCACAATATAGCGCTGGCCTATGCCACCTCTACTACCCCATACACCGCGGCTCTAGCAGCACTCGACCAAAGATATGGACGCATATGGGACTACGTAATACAAGAGATAAGGCATATTGACCGCCTACCCCCAGCCACAGACAATCGCTCACTAGATGACCTGTCTATCAAGGTACAATCCCTGGTAGGGATGCTGGGGGCGCAAAGAGAAAAGGGTATGCACGAACTGTACGCGAACTCTAATGTCGAGAGGATTTTAGAGAAGCTTCCGCCCGCCCGACAAGAGCGCTTCAGGCGGCAAAGAGACCACCGTGATCCTAACGTCCCGAGCCATCCCTCCTAGACCTAGCCGACTTCCTGGCGAGAGAAGTCAACAGCCTACGGTTGGATACGTTCATGCGGAGCACACCAAGCTCCAGAGAGGGACCTAGGGGAGCAAACGATGGCCGCAGATTGGTGACCGTCATGCACCAATCAGAATCAGTACCGAGCAGCAAGAACCACAGTACCCCCTCGACGAAAGAGGACCAGTGGAAGATTGAGTGCCAGTACTGTGAGGGAGAACATCGGCTGTACCAATGCGACACCTTCGGGAAGCTGACCACGGACGAGGTGAGTCAGTGGATGAAGGACCACCGCCGCTGCTTCCGCTGCGCGCGCAGCCACCTAGCAGCTGAGTGCCGCTTGAAGAAGAAGTGCAGCAGGTGCGGTGGCGCCCACTTGGAGGTCCTGCATGACATCAACAGGCGTCAGCCAGGACAACAGAGTGGGCCCGTCGCGGTAATGTACCATGCCGAGGCGGTGGCACCAGTACCGAAGAGCCACCAGACCGCTCCCTACTGTACCTACTGCGACGGCGGACACTGGCTGGCACAGTGCGCCGAATATAAGACACTGAACCCCGTCCAAGTTGACCAGTGGCGTGAGGCGGCCCAGGCGGGCGCCGCTTACCGCGCAGGGGCAGCCCAGGCGGGCGCCGCTTACAGCGCAGCACTGTGCGGAGCCCATCAGAAGATCCAAGGCAACCGACCAACAGGAGTGCTCCACATTGACCAGCATAGCGGGACCCCCCGAGTGCTCCTCAAAGTGGTCAGAGTGCTCCTGAGCTACGAGGACAAGGTCCTGGACACTTACGCCGTCCTGGACGATGGGTCTGAAAAGACTCTCCTCCTCGCTTCCGCAGCAGCCCAGTTGGGCCTGCGGGGTGTCAAAGATACCATGACCATACGCACCATCAGAAGGGACCAGAAGACCATAAAAGGTGAAAGGGTCTCCTTCAAGATAGCAGCGGTGGACCAGCCCGAGAAGCAGTATAGTATAACCAACGTCTTCACCAGCCACGACATAGGCTTGACTCAGTACACCTACCCCATCCCACAGCTGATGGCTAAGTATGTGCACCTACGTCAACTACCTATACCGCTTATCGACGGCGCCACACCGACCCTGCTCATCGGCTCCGACCACGCGGACCTCATTCTCCCAATTGAGGCGGCCCACATCGGACCCAAAGGATGCCCAGTCGCGGTTCAGACCCGACTGGGATGGACGCTCCAAGGCCCCCTCTACGGACTTGACAGTCAACCCACGTCTACACGCTGCCTACACACAAAGGCGAGCGACCCCGGCCACTCCCTCGTACAGCAGAGGCTATTGACATTAAGCGAGAGGCCCGTGAGAGAACCGTGGGCACCAGAGGGAGTTCGGAACTCCACCCCCCTCAGCTGCGCTTCAGACGTAGCTGACCTCGAACCCAGCACCCCAAGCGACTCCTTGACGGGGCGGCCGGGACCGGCCCCTCCTCAGACGGGGTACAGAGCAAACAAGAGAAACAGACGGAGGAGGAGGAGGCACAGCCAAGCACAGATCAAAGCAGTCTCAGGCCCGCTTCCTCCTAAGCCCCCCTTCATCCCGTCCAGTCGTCATGACCATAGACCAGTCACTACCCCGAGTTGCGTGGCCGGCCGGCCGCGTAAGCAAAGTGACCACTGGTGCCGACGGAAAGGTCAGAGTGGCAGAAGTGCTCGGCCAAGGGCGGACATACAACCGACCCGTGGCGAGGCTGATAGAGTCGCCAAGGCTCCCCGACTCGCTTAATGACGACCATGACCCCTGACTTTGTGAACTGCCTACCCTCACAACAGACATTGAGTAGTGGACAGTGCGGTTAATCTGTCTCTGCTTAGCTAATTAGGTGGGACTAATTAGGGGGCGGCTGTTACAAAGGATCAGATTAAACCGAATATATATATTTATTTATTGATATATATTGCATAGTATTTGTATATCGTTTGATATCCCTTGTATATTCCTTGTACATATACACGGAATATCCCTTTAGCCTACTACAGACCATAATATTTCATTCTCCTATTGGACAGCGGTCCACAGGCGCCAGAGCCGCGCCTCCGGAGTCAGGTTCAAAGTCACCGTCAAGACATGTCTGTGCATGCCCGGCCTTGCCCAGGGATACGAGACATAAATGTCGTTGGCACTAGTTTGTTCACCGTACGTATAAATACGGCGCAGGTGAATACAGAAGCACTTAGTCTAAGAGTTACCCAATAAGTTGAAGCCTCACCCACGATACAACGTGCGGTGAAGTATGGCCTGTTTGGCCCCAGAATAGAGCATTGAGACCGCGTGCGAATTAATAACTGAATTGTCAGAGTTTGGCGCTATACCGTCGAGTGCGACATATTTCTATTAAGTCAATAATAGTCTATTTGTGTATAGTGTATCGTGCGGCTAAAGTTCTACAGTGACCAGCATCTCCAACGCTTCCTCGTATTAGCTAGAGTTCTTATCCAGGCTGGGCTGCTTTCATTGCGCTTTCACCCGAGGAGACCTAGACGAGAACCGTGTGGACATGTACACTGGATTAATCTACCCGACGACTACATAGCCCTTTGCGGCTGGAATATATTTGCTTTGGTCCTGTGATTTATGGAACGGAGAATCGCCGACGCCTGCACGTGTTGGATTTACCCCCGCTAGGAGTCAAGTCGAGTCGGCGCCTCAGAGAGCCTGAGGCCGGCTAGCTTTCTTCACTGTGGAGCTACAGTCTACGGAGAACAGCTGTATTCGTCTGTGGATCAAGAGGCTATTGCACCGGCTCCTGTACCTGGAGTCTCCTTAGTCATCGTTGACCAGACTCTCTACTACCGACAGATCTTCTACCCCTGCTGGCTTACAACCAGGGGGACCCTTCCAGTATCTCCCGCTATATATATTACTAGTGTACCATAGATATAATTCCCTAAGATTCAGGTTGTATAATTACCTTCTGCGTAACCAGAGAATGGACATTCATTGTTGATTTGCCTACGCACATTCCTTTGCCTTACAAGTGCATTCAAAGTATAATATAAAGTATATTATGTACCTTTTGCTCCATTAAATACTTGATTATACCTTTGTGTGGAACCGATTTCATTGTGGGAAGTGTTCATCATATTCATATATCGTGTACTGTATGGCCAGTAATTAAAGTACATAAAGCGGTAGTGGTTTAATGATACCATACTTATCAATACAGTCAGGGAATTGTACCCCTCAGTTACAATAGTGATCAGCCCAAGCCAAGGCAATGCTGACTCCGGGAGTCGAGACCGCAGCCTCTTGCATTGGTGACGAGCACAATCTCCGCTATGCCACCTGACCGCTGAATGTGAATGTAAATGTGAACACCTAAGGCTAGAATATCAAGTCGTGGGCACTCTGACTCTGTAAACAGTGCAACGTGATCCAAGGGTGCAATGTTCCTCTCTGAGGGTTTGTTCATTCAGTTGTGAAAATACCTCAGATATTTGTTGATACCTGAAAATACCTTGGATATTGGAGTTTGCTTCGAGCTGAGCTTGTAAACCCAGGACAGCTTCAACAATTTCATTGGGCTCAGAGTGCAAATTACATAACGCTCTGTGTGTGTGTGTGTGTGTGTGTGTGTGTGTGTGTGTGTGTGTGTGTGTGTGTGTGTGTGTGTGTGTGTGTGTGTGTGTGTGTGTGTGTGTGTGTGTGTGTGTGTGTGTGTGTGTGTGTGCGTGCGTGCGTGTGTACGTGTGCGTGCGTGTGTACGTGTGCGTGTGTGTGTGTGTGTGTGTGTGTGTGTGTGTGTGTGTGTGTGTGTGTGTGTGTGTGTGTGTGTGTGTGTGTCGTCGCCTTGTTTGTCTGTCTGTTTGATGCAGCCCGGCTCACTTACAAGCCAGAACTCTGACCACGGGACTCGATAAGTAATTGGCAAGTAATTAAAAACAAATGTCACAAAGTTCTAATCACACTTTGTCATCCTAAAAAGGTTACAGAAGCTTAGAGAGTCCACTAAATGTATTTTTTCTTTGTAATTTCTTAAATGAACACTCCAACACTTTGGGAAATACACATTATTTGCCATCTCCCCCAGAGTCAGACAATAATATTGATATAAAATTAATCTCGTGTCCAGTAGCCACCAGAGAGAGGTCCAGGTGCATGCTAGCTTAGCTTAGCACAATGACTGGTTGCAGTAGGAAGCAGCTAGCCTAGCTCCATCAAAAGTGAAGAAATGCAACTTCCAACAACTCCAAAATTGACGCACAGAGATTAAATGTATATCAATGTTCCATTAGTGTATTTCTTCCTTCAGAATGGGACCTAATGGCCTGCTCTTTACAAATATCCATCCGTCCGTCCATCTGTCTGTCTGTCTGTCTGTCTGTCTGTCTGTCTGTCTGTCTGTCTGTCTGTCTGTCTGTCTGTCTGTCTGTCTGTCTGTCTGTCTGTCTGTCTCTCTCTCTCTCTAAGGCCTTGTCCACAAGTATACAGATATTTTTGAAAATGTCGTATTTTCTCTGCGTTTTGGCCTGTATACATGTGAACAGGTGGAACACAGCTAAAACAAGAGTTTTAGGAAAATGTTAACATAATGACCAATGGCCCCTGCCCACACGTATTTGGATATTTTTTTTGTTTTTTCTTTGCAATCAGGACCATGGTGAGCTCCCTGCAGCCTGTCATCAGGTCAATCAGGACCATGGTGAGCTCCTTGCAGCCTGTCATCAGGTCAATCAGGACCATGGTGAGCTCCTTGCAGCCTGTCATCAGGTCAATCAGGACCATGGTGAGCTCCTTGCAGCCTGTCGTCAGGTCAATCAGTACCATGGTGAGCTCCTTGCAGCCTGTCGTCAGGTCAATCAGTACCATGGTGAGCTCCTTGCAGCCTGTCGTCAGGTCAATCAGTACCATGGTGAGCTCCTTGCAGCATGTCATCAGGTCAACTCATATGAGTTTGTT
>NC_140168.1:81095542-81205542 GCF_963971535.1 Notolepis coatsorum
GAGTGAGTGAGTGAGTGAGTGAGTGAGTGAGTGAGTGAGTGAGTGAGTGAGTGAGTGGTCTAATGTTTACAACGGTAGACTGCTGGCATGGACTGCTGCCAATTGCAAAAGCTGGTGAACTTGAGAACTGTTAGGACTATCTGACTCTTAATTATAAACACTGTTAGGACTATCTGACTCTTAATTATAAACACTGTTAGCCAGGACTATCTGACTCTTAATTATAAACACTGTTAGGATTATCTGACTCTTAATTATAAACACTGTTAGGACTATCTGACTCTTAATTATAAACACTGTTAGGACTATCTGACTCTTAATTATAAACACTGTTAGGACTATCTGACTCTTAATTATAAACACTGTTAGGACTATCTGACTCTTAATTATAAACACTGTTAGGACTATCTGACTCTTAATTATAAACACTGTTAGCCAGGACTATCTGACTCTTAATTATAAACACTGTTAGGACTATCTGACTCTTAATTATAAAAACTGCACAGACTCTGGTGCAGTGGTGCAGTGTGTGCCTTCAGTTTGGACCATGTGTGCCATCTTCACTATTACTACTGTCTGATTCAATTCTGCCATTCACTACTGTTACTTGACTTGAGATAAATTAATAAAGATATTTTTAGACATTAAGTTGTATGAAATACTTGACAGTAATGGATGCCAAGCTATTAGTTTACTTACTGAGTCCCGTGGTTGAAGTTCTGGCCGGGTTCCGAGCTACTGTAACTGAAAGACTAAAATATATTTTACCATAACATGCAGGCAAAGGTGTTACCTATTTCTAACATAAACTCATCGTTCTCCAGCACATTGGATTCTGCTATCACTTGGCACTATCTTGTTTCTTGGACGTGGCAGCTGTTTCACAATTCTGGAGGACTGTGGTTTGGTTTTGGAGGTGGGCAACCCTTTAGCTGCATGTTGTGATTCAATTAATTAGATTAAAACGTTTTGGTTTCCTGACCCCATTTCTGCCGTTTGCTGCCTGTCTGAATCTTCCTGATTTGCTCAGAACCCAACCAGAACTCCAACCACAGGGCTTGGTAAGTAAGCACCCTGTGATGTTTTATAATCCCACAATGCAACTCTTAGGAAACACCTCAAAGGATTCAACTGGTTCCTTTGTAATCTTTTTTTTGTATTTTATTTTTTTATTATTTTTTTAAACAAACACATAAACAAACATGACAACACACGATAAGATATACAAGCATTAGTTGACAGAGCACATCCAATGAAATCACATTTTAGTTAATTGTCTTATATAGGATATACCCTTAATACCTGTTATCTAAAAACCTACACACATATGCTCCAGCTCGTACCCCCCCCCCCCCCCCTTCCGAACCCCCCATTGGATAATCCATCCATTTTCCCTCGCTCCTAACCAGACATTACCATTATATGCTAGCTTTTATTTTCTCCACCACTTCTAACAACAATGTCATTTTGGATTCATTGAGACCCAAAATTCTTGCTGTAGATATTTCTTGATAGATCACATCGAGATATGTAATAATCCAGACCTTTCGGCAATTTTTTTCCGGTTGGAACCATCGTGATGCTATCAGCTTTTTAGCCACTGTGATACCCGATAAAACCAATCTCTTTAGCTGTGGATGTACTGCACACTCAAAAACATCATTCAGCAGTAGTACAGAGGGGTGTACAGGTATATTCCAAGTTAAGAGATTTGATAGTTGCTGGGTCACCTCTTTCCAGAATATCTTAACTGGTGGGCAGTCCCAGTACATGTGCATAAATGTCCCCTCGTCCCCATTTGTACATAAGGAGCATTTGGAGTCTTGTATAAGACCCATTTTTTTCAGTCTTATAGGAGTCAAGTATGTCCTGTGAATATAGTTAAGATTGATTTGTTGATGGTCCGGGTTCCTTGATGTGAATCAAATATTTGCCCAGGCTTCTTGCCAATCAAAATCACTTTCCAGGTCTGGTATATCCCTCCTCCAGACGGAGTCTAGGTGGAGGGTTTCATATGAGGACGTTAGTAATTGATTATAAAAATCTGAAACAAAACCTCTTGATGTCTCTCTTTCATAGAAGAATTTGTGGTATCTGTGGTGTAGAATTGGTATATTTAATGGAACACCGTGAGCCTTCAAACATGCCAATAACTGTGCGTAAAAGTAATATGTGGACTTGGTGAGATAAAAATGTTTGCGTATTTCATTGAAACTACAAAAACCCTGTTTATTGAAGACGTCTCCTAATGAGTATATGCCTTGCTTTTCCCATCTAGGGAATCTTATAGGTTGTTTTCCTATCCAGAGTGCATTGTTATTGAATAAGGGAGTATGATTATGCCATTTATGTAGGGTAGAATATTTTTTGTGTGTTTCGCGCCATATCCGGATCGCATGAGTGATTATGGGGCCAAATTTCCGTTCGCATTGCTTAATTGGTAATTTGGTGTATACTATGCCCTTCAGCTTATGTGGAGCTACTATATTTTCTTCTAAATTTCTCCAGGATACTAATGCTTGGGGATCAAACCATGTTGTTAGTGGTCTTAAAGTGTACGCCTTAAAGTAGTGGTAGAAATCTGGAAATGCCATACCTCCGTCTGCTTTGTTTCTCTGTGCGGTGGATCTTTTTATACGTGGTGGTTTGTTATTCCAAATACATTTGTATGTGGAGGAGTGTAATTCTTTCCAGTAACCCTTTGGAGGGGGTAACGGTAGCATTGAGCTGAAGAAGTTGATTCTAGGTAGGACGTCCATCTTGATTATTGATATACGTGCCTGTACTGAGTTTTTAAGTTTTGACCACCTGACAAGGTCGTATTTGATTTTGTTTTGGATTTTTATGTAATTGTGCTTCACCGTTTGGCTTATGGTGGGGAATATCTCAACTCCCAAACATCTAAATTGTTTTACCATCTGTATCTCTTTTGGGAGGGTTATATTTCTTTTTGCAGGGGCGTTAAGTGGGAGGAAGGCCGACTTCGGCCAATTTATCCTAAATCCCGATAGATCTCCAAAGTCCTCAATCAGCTTGAGAAGATGAGGCAATGCTGTGTTGGGGTTTTGCATGAACAGTATTACGTCGTCCGCATATAAACTAATTTTGTGTTGTGTGCCCTTGATTATGATTGGTTCTATGGATTGGGATTGTCTTATATATTGTGCTAAAGGCTCTAATGATAGATCGAATAGTCCGGGACTAAGAGGGCAACCCTGTCTGGCTGAGCGTGATACCGGAAAGATTTTGGAGATGATTGTACCTGTTGTAATCATGGCCGATGGGTCTTTGTATAATACTTTAATCATATCAATGAATCCTTTTCCTAACCCCATCCTTTCTAATACTGCCCATAGATACGACCATTCCAACCTGTCAAAAGCTTTCATTGCATCCAGGGACAGTATCGCCTTAGGTGTGTTGTCTTCCTTGTTGGCATCTAGTACGTGTAGTAATCGTCTTATGTTATCGGTGATCAAGCGACCTCTTATGAAGCCAGTTTGGTCCGGGTGAATTAAAGATGTCATATGCTTTTGTAGTCTGATGGCTAATACCTTAGAGTACAGTTTGATATCGGTTCCGAGGAGGCTTAAAGGTCTATAACTACCGCACTCTGTGGGGTCTTTGTCTTTTTTAAGGAGGATTGTTATGAGTGCAATATTGTCATTCGTATGGAAGTTCCCCTCCTTAACTGAGTATAAAATCATATTTAGTAATAAGGGTCCAATTATGTCCCAACAAGAGAGATACATTTCTGGTGGGATACCGTCTCTTCCAGGAGCCCTACCACTTTGCATTTCAGATATGGCCTCCCTAAGTTCATCTAGTGTGATCGGTGTTTCTAACTGTTTAGCGTCATCCTCTGAAAGTTTAGGGAGAATAATTTGATTAAGATATGTGTCCATTTTGTTTTGATCGAAGGTCGTTTCTGATTTATATAAGTCGGAGTAGAATTCTTTGAATGTATCGTTTATTTTTTCAGGGTCTGTTTCAAGTACTTGTTGTGCTCTAATGGTAGTTATATCTGCATATTTTGCATTAATTCTTAATCGCATGGCTAATAGGTGACTAGGTTTAGAACCTTGGGAGTACTGCTGTTGTCTTGTGCTACGTATTTGTATTTCCGATTGTTGTCTGTATATGGCATTGATCTCTTTTTTTAGTACCTTAACTTGATTTTCTAGTCGAGTTGAGTTGTTGTATTTTAAAGAATTAAATAACGTTGAGTAAAGCGTTTCCAGCTCAGCTAGTTTTGTGCATCGATTCTTGCGCATTTTGGAGTAAAAGCTATCAGTGAAATCTTTGATCATTCCCTTTACCAACATCCATATTATTCTGGGGTCTTGCACCGAGTTTGCATTCTCCCGTAGGAATACTATAAGAGCTTCTTTGAGTTGTGTAATGAATTCCTTGTTATTAAGCAGCATCGAGTTAAATCGCCATCTTGGGGCTCGGGAAGATAGTATACCAAATGTTCCTTTTAGGAGTAAATAACAGTGATCTGATAGTGCATTGGGTATCATTTCCACTTCATAGTTATCAAATAGTCTTGGGGATGCAAAGACATAATCTATTCTGGATAATGTGTTATGTCTCGCAGATCGACAAGAGTACTTTCGGGTCGTGGGATTAAGTGATCGCCATAAGTCATTTACACCTGTAATCTTCGACCAATCCTTTAATGCATTAGATGAATTCTTTTGTTCGCTGGAAAAGGCGAGGTAAGATTTGTCCATCCTTGGATTCCAAATGGCATTAAAATCCGCACCTATTATAAATGAGTAATCGGGAAGGTCTAACATTGCATTGGTTAGTGTAGTGAAGAAACCCACTTCGTACAAATTTGGGGCGTATACCGCTACCAACGCTATTTTCCTGTTCTTGTGTACAATCTTAGCTATAGTTATCCGACCATCTACATCAGACCATACTCCCTTTAATTCAATATTCAACTTACGTTTAACGACTATGGCTACACCCCGAGTTCTCATACCAATAGAAGAGTGACTAATATTATGATATGTGTTGTCCGCTAACTTATCTATGTCTTTCTCTAGAATGTGCGTTTCGCTTAGCAGAGCAACGTCCACCTGTTCTTTTTTCATCAGTGTGAGCACGCTTTTGCGTTTGAGTTGGTTATTTATTCCCCCAGTGTTCCAGATCATTATACATTATACATGTTGTAGTGTAGTTTTTGGTAATGCTTCTGGAGTGCGAGGCAACAATAGATATACATCCAACTAGTGAGGTCCCGTTGAGAGCCGAGCTTAAAAACATACATATATACAAATAAAAATCCCCTTCCCTCCCCTCCCTCCGAGAGTCGTACAGGATTGTGTTCCATGAACACAACCTTCGCGTATGACTCCCTCCCTTAAACCACCGGATATCCCAGAATGATCCAATTATCCTTAACATTCCTATGTATACCATAGGATCTAACATTCCTATGTATACCATAGGATCTAACATTCTAAATTCTACCATAAGTAGAATGTCAACTGTGGCTTGGCCACTTTCCCGTTAAATAAAAATTAAAATAAGATAAAACTAAAAATAAAGACCAAAAATAAGCTTCAATTATCATGCCATAATCACTTACATTTTATATGAACTTGTGTAATTTATAATAACCCCGGAATAATATGGAGGTATTGAACTGAAAAGAGAACCTCAATAAATCAGAGAAAAGAGAAGAAAAAAAACAAGAAAAAGGGAAGAGAACATTAACTTAGATCTTAAAAGAGCTTTGCTATGCTTAAACATCTAAAGTATAAATTGGAGAAGTAGTGGAAATATTTCCAATTAATAAAAAGCAGTTTTTAGATACGTATATGCAGCATTTCCCCTGGCCAGGGGTGGGCGATGATCCGTTGTGAAGAATGTTATTCCAGCCGGCCGCTGCTGTGATGGTTCTGTGGTTCTGCAGCTAGATGCTGTTGGTTATTCCCCCGAAGGGCTTCTGGTAGTATGTCTGGCCACGTATTGCTGTTATTCCAGAATGTTCCCTATATCAAAGAATGTTTTAGATGTTCTAGATTATTCCAATATGTCATTTTTACAGTGTTCGAATGTTCCAGTATGTTCTGGAATGTTGTTAGAATTCCATACTCTTAAAATAAGGATCACTTCAACGCCATGTTTATCTTCTCTATATCGTTCCAATTTTGAATCCAATATGTCCGCAATAATAGAAGCCCAACGGGGAAAACATTCAATAACTCTGAGCTCGTAGGTCTCTCTGTCCCAAATCATCGGTTCATTAAAGTTTATACTATATGGTGTCCATGCATAACAGAGATTAAAAGGCCATTTATACACTATCCTGCGTTTTGTTACGGTGCGCTTAATATGTGCTTCGGCGTCCACTCTTAGCGCTTCTATTTTGCCTTCGATAGATTCTTTGATAGCATCTACTTTTTGGGTCTCAGGCGAGTTGAGGAAAACCCTTGCTCCTTGTTTATCGACGATGCAAAGTATTGCAGGGTATATTAATAGGGGTCTGTATTTCTCCAGATAGAATTTAGACATCACCGTCTTGAACTTGGTTCGTAGGACCACCACCTCCCGACAATAATCTTCAAAACAGTGTATTGATATATCCTTGTATTTCAGATTGCCTTTCATCCTGCGAGTTTCACGAATAATAATTTCTTTTATTCTGACTTGGCGCAGGATAACCAATATCACTCTGGGTCTAACGTTATTGTCACTGGATCGGGTCCCCAATCTGTAGCACTGCTCCACCTCGGGTACTTTAGGAAGGATCGCTGGTCCCAGGATTTTCTGTAATTCTGTCGCAAACTCTTCAGGGTGTGCGCAGCTCACCGACTCATCCAGACCGACTATACGAATATTCAGCTTGCGACTTTGATATTCCATCTCGAATATTTTGGCTTTCTGTTCTTCATTGATTCGCTTAAGCTCAACCGTTATATCGTTGAGCTCCGTATTGAGTTCTTTGTAGTTTCCCTTCATCTCAGCAGTTAGATTAACGTTGATATCATCTACGTCTTTGTAGATCCGAACGAAAAAATTTTGGTGGTCTTCCAGGCCTGTTTCCAGTGCCACGGTGCGCTTAATATGTGCTTCGGCGTCCACTCTTAGCGCTTCTATTTTGCCTTCGATAGATTCTTTGATAGCATCTACTTTTTGGGTTATTGTCTTCTCCATTTTTTTCATTTCATTTTTCATTTCCCGGATGATATATTCGGTGTCCGCGGAGGTATTTGTAGGGGTTGAACTTGAGGCGGCCGCTATCACGTCTATATTCTCCGTTATTTGTCTCATGTATCCTGTGGCCGTAGGCGAGTCCTCTGCGCTTGGTTTTGAGATCGTTTGATTTTTCTTTGGAGGCATCTCGATTATTTCAGTCAATATAGTTAGTTGATAATCTCAGTTGATATATGTGTCAAGTTTTAAACGCATTGGTGGTCTATAAATATGTTTTTAAAACGGAAAAAAAAATAACGGGTGAGCAGCTGTGTCACATGCGACTTACTCCATTCTATAGCTGACCGGAAGTCCTTCACCGGAAGTTCCTTTGTAATCTTATTTGGAATGGCGATCAGGAATTGGATTATTCTTTTTGCAGTACATCAAATGTGAGGTAAGGACTCTATGTTACCAATCTTGGGTTAATCCAATGTTTCTTTCGTAACGATCACAACGTGTCTGTGTGTGCGTGCTGTTGGCGCCGACCAAAGCACAGAGGGGCGACTTTTCAGCCCCCGCTTCCGTGCACGCATGATGACACATATAATACCGATAATCTAGCCTTTATTTCAGAACGATTCATAAATCAAGCGACAAATGGCACGATTTCTAAGGCGCCGTTTGAGGCGCCGTTTGCTGGAGTTTATTGAGATTCGACAGGATCACTCTAAAACTATACTAATTTTTACCACGGTATAAAACGGAAATGTATGTATGAAAAAATTATCTGTTTTTTGCATGTTGACCGGAAGAAACTCACTGACAATCGACGTGTTTATTAGATCCATAGCTATAATATTTAATATAGATTTAGGACTTGCAAACACTGCCATTATCCCCATTGCATTACAGCGCTGGCCTTCTTACCAGACGGTAAACAGCGACCTCTAGGCGCTCATTGAGTTATTAATGGTCATATTATCATTATTAGTATTATAATTATGGTAATGATTATTATTATATTATCATTATTATTATTATATGGTATGAAGCTGTAAGTTTCATTATGAAGTTTGGAACGGGGCAGGAAACATACGTTTTCTTCATCCTGCTCCTTTTCGGCCATGGGTGTATCATGTTATAAAAAAAAAGGATGTTGGTGATGTGCAAAGATGAACGTACGAAATGTACGAAACTAAATTGTATTAATGAATGAAAAATGAAAAACCTATTCTACTGTAACTATTTAAGAGCAGTGGGCAGCCACAGACAGATGCCTTGGGACCAACTCCAATTCTAATGACAGTACCTTAATTGGTCAGGGGTAATTGCAGGAGTATGTACCGTACAGTAGGATGGCTGAGAGGGAGACAGAGTAGGGGAGAGATTGCTTGTGATTTACCGGCTTTGGACCTCGACTGGACTGTTTTTTTTACTCGGATTCCAGACTTTATCTGGCAAAACCGACTAGCCTCTCCTGGTTAGCCTGCTAGCTAGCCCAGCCACGTCTATCCAAAACAAACTAGCCTCGCCTGGTTAGCCTGCTAGCTAGCCCAGCCTCGTCTATCCAAAACAAACTAGCCTCAGCGATGCCGTCTCCTATCCACTCCTGTCCGGGCTGTTAATAGCAGCAGGAGAATATCTGAGCTTGAAGAGAAAATCTCCACTCTCTATCAAATCAAGGAGGATGAACAGCTAGCTAATGGACATGCTATTTGCGGCTACACACGGGCCCACACACTCTACCGGTGCCTCTCACCGTGAACCTACTGCCGAGAGACCCACGTGTTTGGGATGGCAATCCTACAAGATCAATGTAATTGTAAAACCAAACGCTACAACATATGTCGTGCTGTCCAGCCATCTAGGGGATGACCACTGGCCTGCTCTGGGAGCGAGGCATAAATCCTTGGCCTGCTCGGCCCCCTAAGATCAGGTACATGGATGGTCAAGAAGCGCTGTCCCTGGAGCTCTCGAATAAGCCATTCCCCACCTGGAGTCCCCTCAACCCAGCCTCCCTGCCCCCCAACCCAGCCTCCCTGCCCCCCAACCCAGCCTCCCTGCCCCCCAACCCAGCCTCCCTGCCATCCAACCCAGCCTCCCTGCCCCCCAACCCAGCCTCCCTGCCCCCCAACCCAGCCTCCCTGCCCCCCAATCAAACCTCCCTGCCCTCCAACCCAGCCTCCCTGCCCCCAACCCAGCCTCCCTGCCCTCCAACCCAGCCTCCCTGCCGTCCAACCGAGGATGCTGTCTCCCCACAGCCCCGGCCCCAGCCTCGACCTCCAGCTGAAAGAGCAGCATGCACCACTGCTTCTACCCAGCCGGCACCTCAACCTCGGTCCTCTGCCTTGTGGCGGTGGCCTCTGGGGGGCCCGCAACAGAGAGAAAGGCCCCAATCTCCATGTGCTGCACCCCCTTCTGTGCTTGTGGTGGGCTCCTCCATGGTCAGGCATGTCAGCGTCCCCAAGGCTGAAACCTGCTGCTTACCCGTGTGGAGGAATTTACCCGGATCAAAGATGTACTCAGTCAAATTATAGACTTAGTTAACACAGGTTTATTTAGCGTACAACCCAGGAGAATTGCCTTGAAAGACCCGACGAAATAACGGGCTCCCTGAGACAAAGGAAACGTAGATCTTTATAGTCAGAGAAGATGGGTTGTGCCCAGGTGAGATAGGAAAGATTGGATTGGAGGAGTCAATGAGAGGGGGAAGGGTGAGTTGGTAAGTTATGAGGAGGAGGTAGACATGGGTTGGGGAGGGCTGAAGAGGGTTGAAAGGGGGGGGGGGGGTGAGAGACAAAAGGTGGATAAATGGGAGGGTAGACAGATTGGAGATGTGTGGGGGGAATAATACGAATGGGAGGGGGGTTGGAAACATGACTGGGAGATGTTTGAGGGGGGAGTGGATCATTATTCCACACCTGGTGGCTGGCGCTAGGGTGTTGGATATAGAGGCCAACATCAAACTACTGCTCTGCGAGTTCCCTTCAGCTACAGCTGTCGTTATCCATGTTGGAGCTAACAACATCAAGCTCCAATAATTAGAACAGCTGAAGAAGGATTTTATCTCGCTCATAAATACTCTTCTGGACACCGGGAAGAAGTGTATCATCACTGGTCCGTTCTCATCCCCTCGCTATCGGGACGCAATGTTTAGTTGTATATTTGGTTTAAAGGCTACTGTTGTGCACAAGGATCCCCTTTGTGCACAATTTCACTACCCAACCCGTTCAGGCTCATTCCTTCTCTCAACGAACACATTCCTTGCCCTTAAATCATGTTCATGTTCCCCTTGATATGGGGTGAGTCCGATCTGTTTGATTGACTGTAACAATACCAGTTCTTATATTCATGATGTAAAAAACTAGGGATGTCCGATATTGGCATTAAAATGTAATATCTGAAAATATCGGTATCGGTTTTCAAAAAATCTTTTTTTTATTTTGTTTTACATTTATTTAAGCTTTATTTACCCAGGCAAGCATGTGTAACGGAGTGCCGTGTGTCTATCCTACAGTCACGATGGACAGTGTTGTGAAGTGACTGTGGACGGCAGCGGTACTACAAGTAAACTCACTCCCCAGAGGCATCCAGACCCATTACTTAGAAGTGAATTCACCTCTTGGTATAGTGGTCTGTGATGCCGCCCGCGACGCAGGAGACCGGGGTTCAACTCCCACTCGGGGCATGCCCGAACCGATTTGTTACACTGGTGCCAAGTGACCCGAATGCGTCTATTCGAATACAACCGTTTTGCTAATCTGATTGGCCATTGACGTTTCTGGCCATGTGACATGTGCGCCCAATCGCGTGACGAGCTGTGTCTTTGCCCATTTCCGCGTCGAACAGCCTGCAAACTACCTAATGCCTAGTTTATCACTGGTTAAGCTTAGGCGACTCTTTCGAAGTTGGTTAAGGTTAGAGTTTGGAATCAGGGCTGGCGTTCTATCGCCATGCTCTAAGACAAACTCTAACCTTAACCAACTTCGAAAGAGTGCCTAAGCTTAACCGTCGAAAGAACTTGCCGTCACACGATTGGTGCACATGTCACATGACCAGACACGTCAGTTGGTATTTGAATATAGGCGACCCGGATGCCTTGGGTGGTGTGAGTTTAGGGGGGTGAGTGTTATCCTACAGTCACGATGGACAGTGTTGTGAAGTGACTGTGGACGGCAGCGGTACTACAAGTAAACTCACTCCCCAGAGGCGTCCAGACCCATTACTTAGAAGTGAATTCACCTCTTGGTATAGTGGTCTGTGATGCCGCCCGTGACGCAGGAGACCGGGGTTCAACTCCCACTGGGCATGCCCGAACCGATCTGTTACACATGTAAGAACAAATTATTATTTTATTTATTGTCAAAGTATGCATAATGTTGTGTTAATTCCACAACAAGAGATATGTAATGTTAATTACTTGAAATTATTCCGTTTTTTTTGGGGGGGGGGGGCCTGCATATATCGGTATCGGTTGATATCGGTATCGGAAATTAAGAGTTGGACAATATCGATATCGGATATCGGTAAAAAATCCAATATCGAACATCCCTATTAAAAATTAATAGTTGCGTAGGAGTAGTTAATTGTCCTCGATACCCAGTAACGGGTCGGGTTATGACCTCAATGCCGTTATTATGACCTTGTAGTCCCCCTGTTGCCTTTCCCCAGCTAACTACATCATTCATTCCCACACACATCACCTCTAGATATCCAGCTTACTATTCAAATCGTACTGTTATTGCCTCAAACCTAGTTCCACTAAAACCACCTACCTCTGTTTATGATCATACCCCAAACCCCCCACTCAACCCATCCACTTTTAAAAATAGAAACGGTTGGGGGATTATCCATTTAAATATCAGAAGCCTAATATATGAAATTGACCATTTAAATGTTTTGATACTGCAGCATGACCCAGATATTCTGGTACTGACTGAATCATGGCTTAAAAAAAGTATTTCTGATCTCTGCTTTTCTCTTAAAGCTAGCCGCCCCAGTTATTGCTTTCCATTAATCTTTCCATTTCAACAAGTACATTTCCTTGTGTTTGGAAATCAGCCCATTTGTTTCCACTTCATAAGGGGAGGTGATTCAAATAACTACCGCCCAATTTACAAACTACCATGTTTAGCCAAAATCCTGGAATCCCTGGTAAACAATCAACTAAAGACTTTTCTGTCAACTCACTCAGTCTTATCCAATCTGGATTCAGAGCTAATCACAGTACCACATCCGCCATCACATTAGTTACGAATGATATTGTGTCTGCACTAGATGATAAGAAAGATTGTGCTGCCCTTTTTGTGGACTTGTCTAAAGCATTTGACACAGTCGATCACTCATTGCTTTTACAAAAATTTTGTAATATAAGTATAAGTAGAAAGTCTTGTGGCTGGTTCCAGGATTATTTGTTTGAAAGATGTCATTGTGTGAAGTCTGGAAATACCAAATCAGAGTTTTTACACATAACAAAGGGTGTTGGACGTCCCGTGATGAAGACTGAGAGGATGCGACCCTATCTGCGCCGCCCCTTCGCCTCAAAAGATCCGCTATCAGCTCTATCTAAGCCTCTTAACTCTTAACGAAATTGGCCATTTTCGTTTTCGTTTTTGAGGACTGCATACTTTTTTTGCAAACCAAAACAACATACTTTATACTTATAGCACATGCATGAGCCTGGTTTCTTTTGGAAGATGACATTCTGAAGTTTCTGATTCCAGAAAAGAAAATGCACTTTTAGTGCTAACGTACATAGTAACATAGGTCTGAACTTGAGTTGTAAAAAAAACGTGTTACTCTCTCTCGACTACTCGGGGCACAATGGAATATGCTGGAAAACACTAGTAGGTCATAACTCCTGGGTAGGAAGATCATTCTGGAACATAACAGCAGTGTTTACGAATTTACAAGGGTATTCTACAACCTTCTAAAATATACTGCACTCATACAATGAAGGCCTGTAACTTTAACATCCGGTATTTATATGCATATGATCCAGTGACGGAAGCTCAATAAGGTTTTAAAAACATCAGCCACATCTAAAGGTATAAGCATGACAAGGTTATTCTAATATTTTAAACAATTACTCCACTGCTTTAGGGATTTGCATAATTTAGCTCTAAAAATCTTATTTTTTCTCTGTTGTTTTAATTCTCACTTTTTTTATGGTGTTAGTATTTTTCTCCACTCTTTTCTTTTTTCTGATGGTTCCAACATAAGTTAGTAGAAGGTTCAAATGAATATATCAATGAAGGTATATTTTTCATTTTTCACACTATTGTTATTACATTAATGGGAAGGTGCAAGACCAAAAGTGACATTCTATTGAATTAGAATGAACGTTTTAGATCCTTTGGCAATTAGCATAGGAAGATTAGGGTTAGTAAGCTCATTTTGGGCAACCCGGTGGCTTAAGGGAGGGAGTCATACGCGTAGGATGTGTCTATGGAACAGAGTCTGTACGACTCCTGGAGGGAGGGGGAATTAGGGGATTATTATTTGTATATATTAGGGGTGTAACGGTACACAAAATCCACGGTTCGGTACGTACCTCGGTTTTGAAGTCACGGTTTGGTATTTTTTCGGTACAGTTTTTTTTATTAATGATACTAATACAAATCTATACAATGAGTATGGGGCTGCAGCACTGCAGATATACCCTACTCCAATGATCCACACACGGACATTACACGGTGTTGCACTCGCTACCCAGTGGCTCTGCAGATATACCCTACTCGGTCTACAAGGCTCCGTTGATGTAGCATAGAGGATCTGTTGTGAATGATTTTTGCACAATAAATATTCAACATTCTCTTTTGAGACTCTGCCTCAGACTCTTATCATTTGGCACTAAAAGCTAAACATTGTCACCGATATGGCTGTCCGCAACATGTCATTAATTCTGTACGCGAGGTGGTTCAGTGACGACGACTAACGTGAGCTAGGTTAGCTAGCAGGAGCTACCGAGAGATGGAAAGACTAACGTTACTGGTGAAAATGTGATTTACGTTGGAATACTCCTTTGCCAACTTGCTGTACTTTGATTGCAGGTCTGCAGCCATTATTGCTGGATTTAGCCAAGGTAACGTTATGGCTAAACCTTTAATGTTAATGCTAGCTTTCGGTTAGCTGTTCAATGCTAAATAACACCAGCAAGCTCCCCGTCAACACCCCTCTCTCGGGAGGATGGCATTTAAGAAAGTATCTGCTGTTAAAATGACAAACAGCATTGACACTTTAATTCACGGTCGGTTAAACACACGTTTGTTTTATAATGCTCACAGCAGACCGCAGTGTTGTTGATAAATTTACATGGGGCCGGGGGGATTTAAGTTCCGCAAAAAAAGGTTGACCATACCGTTGTAATCGTACGGTGCACAGCCCGTACTGTACCGGAGGTCCAACTTGGCGCGGTACAGTACGTATCCGCGTACCGTTACACCCCTAGTATATATGTATGTTTTTAAGCTCGGCTCTCAACGGGACCTCAATAGTTGGATGTATATCTATTGTAGCTTCGCACTCCAGAAGCATTACCAACAACTACACAACAACATGTATAGATTATGGCTAGTTTAAATATAATGATCTGGAACACTGGAGGAATAAATAATCAACACAAAGCAAAAGGGTGCTCACACTGATGAAAAAATAACAGGTTGACGTGGCTCTGCTAAGTGAAACGCACATTTTAGAGAAAGACATAGATACGTTAGCGGACAACACATATCATAACATTAGTCACTCTTCCTTTGGAACGAGAACTCGTGGAGTTGCCATAGTCGTTAGACGGAAGTTGAATATTGAATTGAAGGGAGTATGGTCTGATGCAGATGGTCGGATAACTATAGCTAAGATTGTACACAAGAACAGGAAAATAGCGTTGGTAGCGGAATACGCCCCAAATTTGTACGAAGTTAGTTTCTTCACTACACTTACCAGAGGAATGTTAGACCTTTCCGAATACTCATTTATAATTGGTGCAGATTTTAATGCCATTTGGAATCCAAGGATGGACAAATCTTACCCCTCCTTTTCCAACGAACAAAAAAATTCATCTAATGCTTTAAAGGATTGGTCGAAGATTACAGGTGTAAATGACTTATGGCGATCACTCAACCCCACGACCCGGAAGTACTCTTGTCGATCTGCGAGACATAACACATTATCTAGAATAGATTATGTATTTGCATCCCAGAGACTATTTGATAACTATGATGTGGAAATGATACCCAATGCATTATCAGATCACTGTTATTTACTCCTAAAAGGAACATTTGGTATACTATCATCCCGAGCCCCAAGATGGCGATTTAACTCGATGCTGCTTAATAACAAGGAATTCATTACACAAATCAAAGAAGCTCTTACAGTATTCCTATGGAGGAACGCGAACTCGGTGCAGGACCCTAGAATATTATGGATGTCGGTAAAGGGAATGATCAAGGATTTCACTGATAGCTTTTCCTCCAAAATACGCAAGAATCGATGCTCAAAACTGGCTGAACTGGAAACGCTTTATTCAACGTTATTTAATTCTTTACAATGCAACAACTCGGTTCGACTGGAAAATCAAGTTAATGTACTAAAAAAAGAGATTAACGCCATATACAGACAACAATCTGAAATACAAATACGCAGCGCAAGACAACAGCAGTACTCTCAAGGTTCCAAACCAAGTCACCTATTAGCTATGCGATTAAGAGTTAACGCAACATTTGCAGATATAACTACCATTAAAGCACAACAAGGACTTGTTACAGACCCCAAAAAAATAAACGCGACATTCAAAGAATTCTACTCCAACTTGTATAAATCAGAAACGACCTTCGATCAAAACAAAATGGACACATATCTCAATCAAATTAACCTCCCTAAACTTTCAGAGGATGACGCTAAACAGTTAGAAACACCGATCACACTAGAGGAACTCAAGAAGGCCATATCCGAAATGCAAAGTGGTAGGGCTCCTGGAAGAGACGGTATCCCACCAGAAATGTACCTCTCTTGTTGGGACATAATTGGACCCTTATTACTAAATATGATTTTATACTCAGTCAAGGAGGGGAACTTCCATAAGAACGACAATATTGCACTCATAACAGTCCTCCTTAAAAAAGACAAAGACCCCACCGAGTGCGGTAGTTATAGACCCTTAAGCCTCCTCGGAACCGATAACAAACTGTACTCTAAGGTATTAGCCATCAGACTACAAAAGCATATGACGTCTTTAGTTCATCCGGACCAAACTGGCTTCATAAGAGGCCGCTTGATCACTGATAACATAAGACGATTACTACACGTACTAAATGCTAACAAGGACGACACCACACCTAAGGCGATGCTGTCCCTGGATGCAATGAAAGCTTTTGACAGGTTGGAATGGTCGTATCTATGGGCAGTGTTAGAAAGGATGGGGTTAGGAAAAGGTTTCATTGATATGATTAAAGTATTATACAAAGACCCATCGGCCATGATTACAACAGGTATAATCACCTCTGGAATCTTTCCGGTATCACGCTCATCTAGACAGGGTTGCCCTCTTAGTCCCGGACTATTCGATCTATCATTAGAGCCTTTAGCACAATATACAAGACAATCCCAATCCATAGAACCAATCGTAATCAAGGGCACACAACATAAAATTAGTTTATATGCGGACGACGTAATACTGTTCATGCAAAACCCCAACACCACATTGCCTCATCTGCTCAAGTTGATTGAGGACTTTGGAGATTTATCGGGATTTAAGATAAATTGGCCGAAGTCGGCTTTCCTTCCACTTAACGCCCCTGCAAAAAAAAATATAACCCTCCCAGAAGAGATACCTATGGTAAAACACTTTAGATGTTTGGGAGTTGAAATATTCCCTACCATAAGCCAAACGGTGAAGCACAATTACATAAAAATCCAGAACAAAATCAAAGACGACCTTGACAGGTGGTCAAAACTTAAAAACTCAGTACAGGCACGAGTATCAATAATTAAGATGGACGTCCTACCTAGAATCAACTTCTTCAGCTCAATGCTACCGTTACCCCCTCCAGAGTGTTACTGGAAAAAATTACACTCCTCCACATACAAATTTATTTGGAATACCAAACCACCACGTATAAAAAGATCCACCGCACAGAGAAACAAAGCAGACGGTGGTATGGCATTTCCAGATTTTTTCCAACATGGTTTGATCCCCAAGCATTAGTATCCTGGAGAAATTTTGAAGAAAATATAGTAGCTCCACATAGACTGAAGGACATAGCATACACCAAATTATCAATTAAGCAATGCAAACGAAAATTTGGCCCCATAATTACTCATGCGATCCGGATATGGCGTGAAACACAAAAAAAATATTCTAACCCACATAAATGGCATAATCATACTCCCTTATTCAATAACAATGCACTCTTGATTGGAAAACGACCTATAAGATTCCCTATATGGGAAAAGCAAGGCATACACTCATTATGAGTTGTTTTCAACAAACAGGGTTTGTGTAGCTATGAAGAAATACGCAAAAAAAATTATCTCACCGATTCCACATATTATTTTTACGCACAGTTATTGTTATGTTTGAAGGCTCACGGTGTTCCATTAAAGATACCAATTGTACACCACAGATACCACAATTTCTTCTATGAAAGAGAGACATCGAGAGGTTTTGTTTCAGATTTTTATCATCAATTACTAACGTCCTCGTATGAAACCCTCCACCTAGACTCAGTCTGGAGGAGGGCTATACCAGACCTGGAAAAAGATTTATATTGGCAAGAAGCCTGGGCAAATGTTCGATTTACATCAAGGAACCCGGACCATCAACAAATCAATCTTAACTATATTCACAGGACATACTTGACTCCTATAAGACTGAACAGAATGGGTCTTAAACAAGACTCCAAATGCTCCTTATGTACAAATGGGGATGAGGGGACATTTATGCACATGTACTGGGACTGCCCACCAGTTAAGATATTCTGGAAAGAAGTGACCCAGCAATTATCAAATCTCTTAACTCTGAATATACCTGTACACCCCTCTGTATTACTGCTGAATGATGTTTTTGAGTGTGCAGTACACCCACAGCTAAAGAGATTGGTTTTATCGGGTATCACAGTGGCTAAAAAGCTGATAGCATCACGATGGTTTCAACCGGAAAAAATGTGCCGGAAGATCTGGATTATTACATATCTCGATGTGATTTATCAAGAAATATCTACAGCAAGAATTTTGGGTCTCAATGAATCCAAAATGACAATGTGGTTAGAAGTGGTGGAGAGAATAAAAGCTAGCATATAATGGTAGTGTCTGGTTAGGAGCGAGGGATAATGGATGGATTATCCAATGGGGGGTCCGGGAGGGGGGGGGTATGAGCTAGAGCATATGTGTGTAGGGTATTAGATACCAGGTATTAGGGGTATATCCTATATAAGACATTTAACTAATTGGTGATTTCATTGGATGTGCATGGTTAATTAATGCCTGTATATCTTATCGTGTGTTGTCATGTTTGTTTATATGTTTGTTTAAAAAATAATAAAAAAATAAAATACAAAAAAAAACGTGTTACTAAAGTTCTTCTGTAGTAGTTAGTAGTCCAGAGGTAGTATTTTCCCAGAAGGTGGTATGGCTTACAAATCCAGCCATAGCCTGCAGCCTTATGTAGTACATATCCAAATTTCATAAAGATCCATTCAGAAATGAGTGATTAGGAGTGATTTTGGTAAACTGTGTACAAAGAAAAACTCAGTTTTCTCATAGACTTCAATTAATTCGGCTGTTTTCTTGTTTTTTCGTGTTTTTTGTTTTTTATGTAGATCCCCATGTGGGGTATCATTGGAAAGCCACATTCATTGGCTACAACAATCCACAATCGTTTTTGAGATCGGATCTAGATTGACGGAACTACTGCAGCCTGAGTCGGGAGTGGTATTTTGCGCAATACTGTGTACTTTGCACAAGCCTCAAATACCGGCATGTAACTCGAGAACCGCTGAACGGATTTTGTCGGACAGGCAACAAATACGCCTTCAATTCTATATATTGTATTACAAAATATGCACACCCGAGCCACTAGGGGTTGCCAAAAGTGCCGGTTGCCAAAAGTCAGAAAAACTTCCCATATGAGGGACGTTGCAGCTTAAGAGGTTTTAATCTTTCAAAAATGTTCAGTTGCTATCGCTATCAGCTCTATCTTTAATCTTAATCTTAATCTTTCAAAATGTTCAGTTGCTATCGCTATCAGCTCTATCTTTAATCTTTCAAAATGTTCAGTTGGTATCGCATGCACTTATCTGTGTTTCACTACACACATGAGTGCATGCCTACCAACTGTTCACCTGTTTTATTGCAACACTACTATCACCGACATCTAAGAAGGGAGATCCTCCCTTGAATGGCCCTTCTAAGGTTTCTCTCCTCCACATTGCCTGTGGTGCATTTTTTCCTATTGCTAGGTTTTAGTGAGTTTTTCCTTATTCACTTGGGGTATGTCTGGGAGTGTTGCATTTATTTATTTAGCATTTATTTTAAAATGTTTGGACTTTATGGTGGTCTTGTTTTGTTCTTGACTTATTGTGATGTTTCTTCTTGACTTGTTTAAAGAAGACGTGTCCGGCCCATGGGGACATTAACGTGTGTTGTCGGGCCTTACAAATAAATTTGATTTGATTTGATTTGTGTACCACAAGGTTACATTTTAGGTCCTGTCCACTTTACTATTTACATAAATTATATAGTTTCATCACTGAAAGATTGTCAGGCCCATTAATTGTGTATTGTGTAGCAGACTCTATTCACCTGGTGATGGAGAACCTGCAGCTTTCATTTAACTCCCTCCAAAAAACTCCCTTATTGATCTCAAATTGGTTCTAAATGCAAATAAAACAAAATGCATGGTTTTCTCAAAATTCCGAAAGATAGACTATAGCAATTCGCATAGTTCTAATATAATGGTTGAAATATCAAATTCGTCACAGAATATAAATATCTTGGAAACTGGTTTGATGATAAATTCACATTTAAACATCACATCGAGGCGGTTGTCAAGTCAAGTCAAGAGTTTTATTTGTCACGGCATACAAGTATACAATGAAATGCGGGTGGTCTTGCCCGCAACGATGTGCAATACAGTAGTAACAACATATAATAGAATCCAATAAAACAACATTGTGCAATAAACAAGTAACATAGTAGGGCATATCGGTATTTGTACATAAGTTATTTACAGAGCATGAAGGACATGCTAGGTCCTGTGGTAGTGCAATACACTGTTAGCTATGGATGAGGCACTGGGTCTTTCTGTACATTGCTATTTTATACAATCTCATGTTATGCTATACTATTTTTAAAGTGACCTTTCCTGGTTGGGTGGCGTAGCGGAGATTGCGCTCGTCACCAATGCAAGAGGCTGCGGTCTCGACTCCCGGAGTCAGCATTGCCCTGCGGCTTGGGCCGGTTGTCATACTAACTCGTTTGGCTGAGTTAGGGGGAAGGAAGTCGTAGGTGGTAATCTGGCATTGTGGACAGCGTCAGGTCAGGTCTGGGCGCCTGCTCAGCGAAAGACAGGAAATGGTGAAGGCAGCGTGACCTCCCACTCGTTACGCTTCGCTAATGAGAGTCCTCGCTGCCAGGTGGAAAGAGAGCCACTGGCTGTCTCCACATGTGTCGGAGGAAGCATGTGGTGGACTTCAGGGTTCCCTTGTACCGACCAGTAGGAGGAACAGGCGCACAACAACCAGGTAGGGGAGGGGGGGAATTGGCATAACGACTAAATTGGGATGGGCAGAAAAATTGAAAATTAGGCGGAGAAAAAGAGGATAAAAAAAAAAAAAAAACATCACACCGGGAATCTTGCAGGCAAATTGCGTCAAAAGAACGCTTTCTGTACAGAAACAATGGTTAAGTTCTCCAGGTTCCCCCGAGCTGGACCTAATCTTGGCAAGACTGCTTTCTGTATTATTGCAGCGGAATCATAGAATATATTACAATGTGACCTTGAACTAAGCACTCTTGTTTCTTTTGGACGTCAATAACCTTCCACCATCAACACGTAGTTGTTTCTGCTAATTGCTCTTGCACTATGAACTGTATTTATTATTATTATACTGTACACTCTGCGCCATTGAAAATGAGGGTCTCCCACAATGACTCTGTCACCATGTTGCAATTGACCAAACCTCTAGTTTAAACGTAATGGTCATAAGGCATAACATTACTGACCTATCAGTTTAAATGTAACTGTGATAAGTTTCAGTGCAGGGGGAGGAAGATGATAGGGTCCTGTGTGTCTGGAAAGCAGACACTGTCCACCTGCTGATACTGGCTGGCTGTCCCAGAGAGAGAGAGAGAGAGAGAGAGAGAGAGAGAGAGAGAGAGAGAGAGAGAGAGAGAGAGAGAGAGAGAGAGAGAGAGAGAGAGAGAGAGAGAGAGAGAGAGAGAGAGAGAGAAAGGGAATGTCAGTCAGTGTAATTTGGTCCCTTATGCTTCTCTTCCCCCTGCCTCAGATCTCCAGCAGACACGCCGGAGCAGAGGTGTTGACTCCTCAGAACTGACCTGTCTGTCGCCAGCTGAGCCCTTTCATATGTGCCACTCAGACTGGCAGGGACTGTCATTACCTCAACCCTATCTCACCATCATCTAGCGATCATTAAAGGAACATGCCCACAGTATGGGAAATGTGCTTACGTCTTCTCCAGTTTTTCAGTAGAAACAAAACACCTCCCCAGAGTTTTAAGCTAGGCTAGTGGTCCATATCCGCTTCCATTCATTTGTGCTAAGCTAGGCAAGCTTGCAGCTGGATAGCTTTCTGGCTTTGGGAGAGAGTAGCTCATGGTCACAAATATTGATTGAAGGGGCGGCTAAGTGGCGCAGTGGGCAAGGCGCTCGCCACTAATGCAGGAGATGCTGGGTTCGAGCCCAGCTCTCGGCGTTGCTACCGGCTTGGCTGGTCGTTCATACTAACACAATTGGCAGTGTTAGGGGTGGGAAAGCCGGTGGGTGGGGATTGGACGTTGTGGACAGCGACTCCTACAGGTCGGTTGGTGCGCCTGTACAGCAGAATCAGAAAGTATCGGGGGCAGCGTGAGCCTCCCACGCGTTACTCCTCGCCACTGAGAGATCGCACTGTTCAGGTGAAAAGATGCGACATCTGCCTCCTCGTGTACCGGAGGGGACACGTGATGCAAGGCTTGGTCCTCACTGCAGCCGACCAGTGGGAGGCATAGTCTAGCAACGTTCGAGACAGGGGAGGGGAACCATGGTAGAAGTCCTCCATCCCGCATTAGTACTACAGTGGTAACTTGCCATCGTAGAAGTCCTGCATCCTGTATTAGTACTACAATGGTAGACTAGACATGGTAAAAGTCATCCATCCCACATCTATCCTGCATCTACAGAAACTGAGGCTCTAACAGTAATACTCTACCAGATGGTAGTTGCTTCTTTTGTGTGTGTGTAATTCTCACGATGCCTCATTGAGTCAGGACTATAAATGCAAAACGTAATTGTTAATGATACAAATATTGTCATATTTATTGTCATTATAATTATTTAATTCCCCAGATGTCTGTAGTATCGGCAATCCCCAATGATTTACCCAATCCCAGAGAAAGCTGTTGAAAACACGGGTGCAGACCGGTCTGTCTGACTTACGACTGCCTTTTCGAGTATGTGAATCCTACATAAATCCTACAATGAATTTACAATACGAAGCTGTTCGAGAATGCCGAATAAGTACGTAAATCGAATTATAAAGGAATTCCTTGGTAACTTTTACGTATGTCCGTTCGAGAATGAGGATCATTGTTTAGAGATCGAGTTTGCAAATGTTCCTGGAGATGCATGATTTTCACGCTACTTGCTATAGGCGTTTTATCGACAGAAAGCGCTTGGGGAGTCTGAGCTTACAGAACATGGTTCTACAAGTGAAAGTCCTCGGAAAAAACGTCGATCCAGGACAGGCCTACCAGCTTTTGCTGGCCCTGTACTTCCAGCCTTGTGCATAATTTGCAAGAAAATGGACAGGTATGCGATTGTGAAAGGCAAATGCCAGAGCGACCATCTATCACTGCGAGAAACCTTGTCTGCAGGTATGAAAAATAAGCCTAGCTACACTAATATGAAAAATACGCTATTTGATGCTGTGCTGAGAGACACAAAAACTGTGTTTTTATAGTTTACATAACTAATGATCAAATACAATCAAAGAAATTCTGAGTCACAACACACACTTATTTAATTTGATTTAAAGGCTGGTTGCTGAAAGCAAGACACCAGCAATATTTTGCATATCCAAGAAAAAGACTGTGTGGCCTTGGAGGTGCGATATAACAAGTCCTGTTACAGAGAGTACAGCAGATTCTTGACTAAATCAACTGCAACAGCTACTGGGACCTTGGAAGAAACAGAAGCAAAGTGAGTTATTATAGCATGAGCAATTCATAATTCCTGCACATTGCACATTTTAAAATAAAGCTTGACCACCTATTCTGTTTGCCTGTAACCCTTGGCACATGCATTCATTAAGTGTGTGTGTGTGTGTGTGTGTGTGTGTGTGTGTGTGTGTGTGTGTGTGTGTGTGTGTGTGTGTGTGTGTGTGTGTGTGTGTGTGTGTGTGTGTGTGTGTGTGTCAGAAACTATAATGTTTGTGGAAAAAAAGTCTGCACACCGTATATAGTGTTCCCATACGGTGTGCAGACTTTTTTTCCACAAACATTACAGATCTATTTCGAGTCTAGCACCCGTGACTACATTTGGGATGTGCGTGAGTCTTTTCTACTACTGTGTCAGAAACTAGCCACATGTTGATGTCAGTTTTGTAATACAGTGAAGAAACATGAAGATCTTGATGCTTCAAGCTACAGGTAATTGAAATGGCTTGTTTATTTAGCAACTTTGCGGGGGAGGGGAGTTTATGCTCAAAGACATTGTTTTTCTCACAAAGATGTGATGGTGGTATAACAAAATTGAGTGTGAATGTTTTTATTTACACCCATCTTTTATTTGTTTTGTACATTGATTGCAGACAGGACAAATTGAAAAGGAGGTTGAGTCGTGATTTCCCCCAGCTGGTGTTTCACTCCCCCAGCAAGCGCAACCTTTGTGAACTGGTTTTTGTTGAGACACTCAGTGGCGGCTCTGCCACTAGGGGCGCAAGGGCGCCGACCCACCTGCTGACTGCTGTTAAATCAGAGAGAAGAAGAAAATAAAACGTTTTAGTTTTTAGTTTTATAGCCCTATAAATAATATAAACATGTTTAAAATTAATAACATTTACTCATTTTAAGTATGTTTGTTTTTCCAATGCACAATATAACGTTATTATATAAAATAATACAGGAACAGGAAGTGACATCACTTTTTTTTTTTTATTATTTCTCGGCCCGGGCTAGACGCAATATCGCTCTGAGTGCGCGTCACGGTTTGATCGCTGTATCCGTCGAAGCCAATCAGTGCGTAACGCGTTGTGCGTTGAAATATGACTATTATGTTGGAATCCGGGCGCGATTTGAAGCGGTCTAGCCAGTAGCGTCAAGAATTTCTGTAGCCGCATTTCGCGGAGACGCTCTCTGATTGGCCGACGCCAGTATTTTTTTCCGTAGCAGAATTTCACAGAGACGATCTCTGATTGGCCGAATCCAATTTCTAATGTTCCAATTCTAGCTTATTCCGGTCCGTTGGTGAGAGATGTTGTGTTGTTGTGTTGTTGTGAAATGCAGGCAGCAGAGCGTGCCGTGACTGCAAGTTCTTTAGATGGTTAAGCTTAGGCACTCTTTCAAAGTTGGTTAAGGTTAGAGTTTGTCTTAGAGCATGGCGATAGAACGCCAGGTAGTTTGCAGTCTGTTCGACGCGGAAAAATGGACAAAGAAATGTACTTGTGTTGTGCTAACAGCCTAACAAGCTAACACTTGGCTAACAAGCTATATGGCGGATGCAGTCTGGAGACAGTGGACAGTGGATATACATCAACAGTGGATTATACACGTTTATCAAGCTCTCCTGCCCTGGACGTTTCAACTAAACAGTGAGTCTCTCTCTCTCTCTCTCTCTCTCTCGCTCTCTCGCTCTCTCTCTCTCGCTATACACAGCTGTCTCCGCGAAATGCGGCTACGGAAAAAAGTATTGACTGTGCTTGCTGAGACGATAATTAATAGGCTAGCGATTCAAAACGCGCTGCTGTGTTGTGAACTATAACATTAATTTAGCTGCTGCTGATGCATAATGAATGAATGGTGAGTTGTTTAAAATGACAACATACATGTGTTAATTATTTGATTTGATTGATCCGAGAGACAGAGAGAGATTGCTCCAGAGCATCTCAGAGCATTACATTTTCAACTCGACCTATTAACGAGAACTGCGACCTACAAGGCACCAGCGCCAGCGGCCGCCACTGGAGACACTGTCAGCTGATAAGCTGATCTCAGCCAGAAACATCCGAGTCAACTGAGGTAAGCCAGTCTGAAAGCCAAGTTGACAGTGACAGCGAAACCACGCAAAGATCTGCTCCACAAACTATATCAAGCAAGGACACTTTATAATGCAGCATTGATTTTAAAGATGCTTATTTAATTTAATTTAAAAAAAGAAATTATTTAACCTTTATTTACCCAGGTAAGCAAGTAAGAACAAATTATTATATACAAAAGCAGCCTGACCAAAAAGCAAAGGCCTTTTGAGGGAAGGGGGGGGGGGGGGGGTGATAGGCTGCAACAAAAACAAGGTTTTGTACATGCATACAAGTAAAAAAAATTATAATAATAATAATTACAGTAGCAATAGTATACAATAATAATAATAATAATAATAATAATAATAATAATAATAATAATAATAATAATAATAATAATAATAATAATAATAATAATAATAATAATAATAATAATAATAATAATAGCTTCGTTTTATATAGCGCCTTTCAAAATACCCAAGGTCGCTTTACATAGGGGGGGAAATAACAAAAGTAACAAACATAGTGGACAGACACAACATAAAAAGTGAGAAATTAGGCGTTAAAGGCCAACTTGAAGAGGTGGGTTTTGAGCAGTTTTTTTAATGAGTCCAGAGTTGGGGCGTTGCGGAGTTCTGCGGGGAGGGAGTTCCAGAGGGTGGGAGCTGCCACACTGAAAGCTCTGTCCCCGAAGGTCCGCAGTCTGGTTCGGGGGATGGAGAGCTGACCAGTGTCCGTGGATCGCAGGGACCGTGACTGAGTGTAGGGGTGGAGGAGGTCAGTGAGGTACTGAGGTGCCAGAGCGTGGAGGGATTTGTAGGTGAGCAGGAGGGTTTTGTAGGTGATGCAGGATTTGATGGGGAGCCAGTGGAGGTGGATGAGGGTGGGGGTGATGTGCTGACAGGGTTTGGTGCGGGTTAGAACCCTGGCAGTTGAATTTTGAACATACTGGAGCCTGTCCAGGGTTTTGCTTGGGACCCCGGACAGGACCCCATTGCAGTAGTCCAGGCGGGAGGTGACGAAGGCATGGATGAGGGTCTCAGCTGTGGAGTCGGAAAGTGATGGTCGGAGTCTGGAGATATTTCTGAGATGGAAGAAGGCAGATTTGGTGACGGAACTGACATGGGCTTGGTAGGAAAGGGTAGAGTCCAGGATAACGCCAAGGTTGCGGACAAGGGATACAAGGGAAATAAATAAATAAGGGAGAGAGAAGGAATGAGAGAGAGGGGAAAAGAGAAAGGGAGAGAACCAGAGGGTTCTCAGTTGCAACTCATTGAGGGCAGATACTAAATACCCAAGGGTTTTGCAAATAATGTTCCTACAACATTTGTCTGGGATAACATCGATTTTTGGGGAGGAGAGACCTTGTCAGGTCATGGAACCACACACCACACCAATGGGATAATAGTTCAAAGTTCTATTGCTGCATCCGTGTCCTCAACAGCCAGACAGCCACTACAGAAAGGAGTTTCTTCCTTCAAAGCCCCCCCCTAGCATCCCTGTAGAACAGTACCAACAGCTTAAAAGGCAAGGGCCACATAACTTAATTAATCAGGAAAGTATTCCATTGCAGGCGGAGCCCTACAGGCTTAGCACAGTGTCTGTTGCACAAACTGAACTGGCGTCTGTTGCAGTTTTACCCTAGACCAGTCTACCTTTGATGGTCTTAGTGTGCCACCTGTATGGCCAGCCATCAGCTAAGAATATGATGCAAGATACAAAGCATTCTGCATGGCGTCATCGTCTTTGCCAGAACTCTCTATGCCCCCGACAAGTAACGCCTTGTACCAGCACTGCAAAAGGGCAAATTACCAAGCAGCTATAATGAGACATTAATTGAAAGTTGTAATGTGTGCCCCTTCACCCGTTGGCATGGGTGACTGGCATGGGTGGCACGTTGAGGATGGGGAGTTAACAGTGACCTGCATGACTAAAAATCCGGCCCCTGATAGTGTGTTTCAGGTAGTCCACTGCGGTTGCAAACAAGGCAAATGTGAGACAGGAAGATGTTCCTGTGTTTTCTGTAAGACTGTCATGTACAGATCTATGTCAATGCCAAAACTGTTCAAATGTTTCTAAGCAAACTGAGGATATGGCTACATGGGATGATGACTCATGATAGTGGTGAGGATGATTAACATCAGTGTTGCCTGGGAGGTGTGGTGGTGGATGAGGGTGAGGACTGGGTTTTGGATGTATACTGTAGGGTGAGGGAATTAGGATTATGCAGTAGGTGTAGTGTGATTTGTTTGTATTTTTGTACCTGCATTCTATTTCGTTTTTAAATGGAAAATAAAAAGGTTAATGAGTAAGTTATTGATTTGTAAAAGGGGATGGTGTAGTGTTTTGATTGATTAACCATATTGATCAAAAGTGTGTGCGTCTATTCTTTTTCTCATTACACAATCCACTGAACTGTTTTATGTGTACAACCTCAATCTTTAGAAAGTTGTACCAGCATCTTTAATATTGCAGGTTGGGAATCACAAGGTAAAGCGTTTTTGATAAAAATGTTGCTGTATCATGGTATAAATTCACATTCAAGAAAATGTATTATTATTATTATTATTATTCAAGTATACTGTAATAATGCACCAATATTTGACTGAGATGTTTAGGTACATTTTTTCTTCCCAGCACAGCCTTTGATTTTTGTCATTTCCATACATATACATGTATGGCACCTGTTAAAGTTAGAGGTTCTATGTAGGATTGCTAGTAACTGTCTAACTGCATATATAACTGTTTCCACTAGAGGGCGTTCTAGGCAGAGCCACTCATGATACCACCAGGTGGCAAGTATTTAAAGAGATCTCTCCTCCCCCTGTCTCTTCTCCCCCACCTACCTCTCATGGAGAGGAGGACTCATGTGCTGCTGTTTAACATGTGGATGAATAAACCATGCCAAAGGCTAAAGATAGAAACCATGCCTCTTGACCACATTATTGTCGCCCCATAGCCAGATTCTGTCAACAGGTTATGGGCCCAGATCAGGCCGGGGCGAAATAATAAGGGTAGCAAGTTTAGCTAAAGTATAGGCTAGGTTAGCACCGGGAGTACCGCGTGGCTAGACGCTAGGCCAACAGGAGCTAAAGCTACGCCCACCATCAAAGAGCAACATGGAATCCAACACGATGATCCTGCGCTTCAAGAGGAAGCGGGGCACCGACCCCACCGACGGGCTGCTGGAGCGCAAGCGGACCCGCCCGGAGAGCAGCGCGCAGAGCCCCGGGGAGGCGGCACCGGGGGAGACGGAGCCTGCTGAGCCCTACGGAGGCGAGGGGGAAAACCCCGTCTTAGAACTCGTGGCGACCAAGGGAAGGAGCAAATGGCCCTCATTTACAAGCTCTGGGAAGAGCGCATGTTATGCTGCATGCACGGTGTGGGACTGAAAACGACAATCTTGACGGTCCCCACGGGAGACCTGACGGCGGAAGAACAAGCCCTGGACGACAGGCGTAACGCAGACGCATACTGTGAGTTAGCGCCACTGCTCGACGACACAAGCTTGGGGCTGATGTTCCGCGACACTAAAGACAAAGGCAGAGAAAGCCTGGGGGTGTTGAGAGAGCATTATATCGGGCAAGGAAGACCCCGAGTCGTGGCCCTCTACATAGCACTAACAGCCCTGAAGAAGGGGCACACCGAGACTGTGACCGAATACGTCAACAGAGCGGAGCAAATCACGACACCATTGAGGAGTGCAGGAGAAGCACCAAGCGATGGGCTAATGATGGCGATGGTGATGAGAGGACTACCGGAGCTGTACAAACCGTTCACACTCCTGGTAACACACGGTTCAGTGGACATGACGCTGGGAAAGTTCAAGGCCAAGTTAAGAAACTTTGAGGCCTCAGAAAATACCCACCCAGCCGCCGCAGAGGCGGGAGAGAGGGTGCTGAAGGCCCGAGCGACGCCAACGGAGGAGACCAGGCCCACGACGGAGCTGGCGTGTTGGCGATGCGGAGAGAAAGGCCATCGGAGAGGTAACTGCACAAGGACTGTCTGGTGTGGCTTCTGCAGATCCACGAGGCACACAGACAGAGCGTGCATGAAGAAACGCGACCAGGGTGCGCGATATGCGCATGGACAAGATGGCGGCAATGGTCGGCGTGAGACGAATCGAGGCGACGCCTGGAGAGTAGCGGGACGAGAGGGCTTCATCCCCAGGGCGCAGACAGCATACGTCACCAGGCCAATGCAGCTGCAGCAGGCCCAAAGGAAGGGACTGATCGTGGACACAGGTGCGTCGTCCCACGTCATCAACGACAGGAGTCGGTTCAAGAACTTTGACAACACTTTCCACCCGGAGAGACACAGCATGGAGCTGGCAGACGGGAAGCGCACCTACGGGTTGGCGAAAGAGAGAGGAGACGCACAGGTATGCCTCACGGACAGCGGGGGGCGCCGGCGTACAGTGACGTTAAAGAACGCTCTCTACATACCATCGTTCCCACAAGGACTATTCTCTGTAATAGCTGCTACTGCGAACGGTGCCAGAGTGTTCTTCATTGAAGGTAAAATTTTTCTTGTAGAGCCCAACGGTACGCGATTTAACATAGAGGTGTACCAGATAATGTATTACCTGCAAACAGAGTGTAATGACAACGACAAGTGTAATGATGACAATGATATGTGTAAATTGACTGTCAGTCACGATATTCAGACATGGCATGAGATTATGGGTCATTGTAATTACGAGGATTTACTGAAACTGCAAGCAGTGACAGAAGGCATATGTGTCATAATCTGAACTATCTGGACACAGACAATACTCTGCCACCCTCTGGCGCTCTGTTTGCGGTACTGCAGGAGTGCATACTCTGGAGATTATTGAATGTGTGTATTAATGTGTTCCCCTTGTATTTGTTATCGGTCCTGTGTGCTCCCCAGTATGTTCAGATGTCTGCCTATTAGTCTAGTGTCCTTGTATTCATTGTATTATGTGTCCCTATTATCCCTGTTATTGTTAGTGTCTAGTCTTGTCCCCTCTGTGTATTCATGTTCCTGTGTGTATCCATATTCATGTTCCTCTCTTCCCCAGCTGTTCCTGTTTAGTAATCAGTGTGATTAGTCCTCCTATATATTCTGTGCTGTCCTGTTACTTCCCTGTCGGCTTGTAAACGTATCTTGTGTCGTCCGTTGTTGTCAGAACATTATTATACCATTGTGGTTGTGATTCAGCACCCTTCCGTGTTGTCTCTAATTCGTACCCTTTGTTATATAATCATTATCTGCCAGCTTAGGCTGTGGTACTCGTCTTTATTGTTTTGTTGTTGTAGTTGTACTCTAAAGAAGTGAAGTAAAGCCTCTTCTCAACTACACCCCGCTTGTGTCCTGCCTCTCTCTCATTCCTGTATTGCGCCTGGGTCCACACACCAACAACCAGATTCTTACAGAACAAACCGACCATAAATTGGACCCAGCAAGCAGGACGAGGGAGAACTGGCACAACCTCCTCCACCGGCCCCACTTCCAGCGCGACCGCCGCGGCCAGCGCCGTCTCTACCTCAGAATGACACAACCAGACCTGGATTCAGCGGACTACGGGAGAGACCAAGCGAACGACGTATTGCTCACCATGGAGCGCTTCTTCCAGGGAGATTTCTGCTCTTCATCCACGTGGGAGAGGATGCAGCTACACGCGCTGCTCTCCGGTCCAAGCGAGACGTGCGGCGCAGAGCAGGCTCCACTGCTCGCGGAATACGACCGCCTGCTGGGAATGGTTATTCGTGCGCTCTGGTCCCCTGCTCCCAACGAAGCCATGGCTACCAGCACGCCTTCCTCCACAAGTAAGGTCTCTTTTTGAACACAGACAGCTCACTGGTTTCGTGGAAAACAAAGAAGCAGCCCACAGTGGCACTATCAACTTGTGAAGCCGAATATATGGCTCTAGCTATGACCATACAGGAGTGTATTTATCTAGAACAACTGCTCGAAGGGATGGATACCTATGTATATAAGAAGACTGTTGTTTACGAGGACAACCAGGGAACCATTGCAATTGCTAGAAACCCTGTGTGCCGGCAGAGATGTAAACATGTCGATATAAAATATCATTTCATCAGATCTGTCATCAGAGAAGAAAGAATGACACTGATTTATTGTCCAACGGACGACATGGTAGCAGACGCTATGACGAAACCTGCTTCCAAATTGAAATTGAAGAGATTTGCAGAGGTCATGTTTGGTGTGTAGATATTGACTGCCATATTCTTTTTGATGTTTTGGATTGTATTATTTTCTTTGTAAAATGTTTTTGGAGAAGTTATCCAGTGTGCTAAAACAACCCTAAGTGTGAGTGTTAAAGTTAGAGGTTCTATGTAGGATTGCTAGTAACTGTCTAACTGCATATATAACTGTTTCCGCTAGAGGGCGCTCTAGGCGGAGCCACTCATGATACCACCAGGTGGCGAGTATTTAAAGAGATGACTCCTCCCCCTATGTCTCTTCTCCCCCACCTACCTCTCACGGAGAGGAGGACTCATGTGCTGCTGTTTAACATGTGAATGAATAAACCACGCCAAAGGCTAAAGATAGAAACCATGCCTCTTGACCACATTATTGTCGCCCCCTAGCCAGATTCTGTCAACAGCCCCTGACAAAAATCGGCAGGATATCTTGCACAGAACGTTTAACCCAATATCCATAACAAATTTTCTAGCCAATTTTCAGGTTTCACCTTATGGCCTAATCTATGCGTTCAGTAGAAAGTTATCCAGCTGCAAGACTGTAAAAAAAAAAGCTGCAAGAAAATGGTAAATGTCTGGCATCAATGGTTGCCAAATACTTACTGTCAAATTACAGTCAAATCAAATACATTTACAGATTACAACCTTTATTTAATGGTTAATATTTTGATAAAAGGTAATTTACTGTATTTTTATGGCATTTACACTTAACACATTCTGCGCCAAGAACGAGTTGTTCTTGTGAATGTCGTCCCGGTGCAGTTTTCTTGTAACGTGAATCCAGATGAACAGTCGAGTTTCAAGTTTCAAGTTTCTTTAATAGTTGTCATACAGAAGTACAGAATACTTTTGTACAAAATGCTTCTTACTGTTGCGCTCCAGAGACTGTGCATGACAAGATAAGTATGAAATAAAAACATAGTAAAAATTAGAAGTAAAAAAAGAGGTCACAGTGTTCAGTTTAGACATATGTACAATGTTCGTAGACGTAGTTACCATACAATATACAATACTGTGCAGTGTACTAATATACAATACTATACTATATAGTGCAAGGCATAAATGGACGAGGTGCAGTTTAGGTACAATTCACAGTAGGTGTACGAGTTGTAGTGCAAATCCTTTATCAATAAATATAAAGTGTAAGTGTGTTTGTGTGATCTAAAGTGTGGAGAGTGGGTGCTGCAGTGTGTTGTTTGTTTGAGTGAGTGTGTGCGTGTGGGTGTGTGTGCTGTGTGCATTTGATGGTTGTTGCATAGTGATTATTGTTCGTTTAGCGATTTTTTTTCGTTTAGCAGCCTGATGGCCTGGGGATAGAAGCTCCTTCTGAGTCTTTCTGTGCTCGCCTTAAGACTCCGGTATCGCTTGCCTGACGGCAGCAGTTCAAAGAGGCAGTTGTTCGGGTGGCTCGAGTCCTTAATAATTCTCTTAGCCTTCCCCTTGCACCGCTTGTTGTAAATGTTCTGGAGGGTGGGAAGCCCCCCTCTAATTGTGCGTTCGGCTGAACGTGTCACTCTTTGTAGTCTGCTACATTGTGCATTGAATCACCTTCGAGACGCAAGAATCATTATGCTTTTGGAGTTTATGGTGTCGGCCAAATGGACATAGGATCTAGCAGATGGCAATCAAATAATTGGAATATGTTTCCTCCAGTATCATCGGCCAGAGGTAAGAGGAATCTAGCGTTAATTCCAGCTCGATTGTCCATTTCTTTCATTGCAATCCATCTGATCAATGTATGATGTTGTACTAAAGAAAGCCGTTATTGACAATCAATTAATCAGAAACTACCCCCCCCCCCCCCCAATTTCCTTCATGTATGATGGAGCATAATATATACAGATCATATGCATTTGAAATTTTTATTGGAGTGTGTATAGGGACGAAATGCCAATCGATTAAGTATAATATGCATCAGGGCCTATAACTCGCGTTCTAGGAATTACCGCAGACCACTCTAAAAACATACTTATTCACGACGGTATTAAACGACAATGTATGAATGGAAAAATATAACGTTCCCACATACTGAACGATAGATACCCGATGTCGAATGGGCCATAGTAATGCAGATATAGCTATACTATTTAAATAGTTATAGCCCTGCAAAGAAGGTGAGCGACTCAATAGGCTTACAGCGGTGGCGTCAGAGCTATAAGATGCTCATATTGCGTGGTGGAGATTGTGTTAAAGTAGAAAAACAAAAGTAATCTGTAAAATAATACATTTATTATTTACAGTGTAGCTTAGCATAAATTAATGGAAGCGGATACGGACCACTAGCCTAGCTTAATACTCTGGGAGAGGTATTTTTGGCCTCTATTGTTTTGTGCCTTTCCACCAAACGTCTATTTTCTAAATGTAGTTTTATTTTATTTATTTTTATTTATCAGTTGATGGTGTTAGACAATAGTGGTTGATCGTTATCAGCCTCCATCTCCTCTCCTGGCCATCTCCGCATTGTGTATTTGTTTTGTATTATTGAGGCAATCGTTCGGTGGAATTCTCACTCCCATGTGCTTCCTGGTTGAAAACACTGTTGCATTGGAAACAAACGTTGAAAGTCCATTGTATCTTTAAAGATAGTTTATTCACCATAAACAAATTCTCATACAGAATGAAATTCATTGAAAGTATTTTAAAAGGTCTAAGGAAAGCTAAGAAAATATCAATCTATTCTGTCTCTGTCTCTGTTATGTGTGGGGTCTGTGTGTGCCTTGATCAGGCGTTCCTGGTGTGATGTGTTATGTCTAGCTGTAGTTCCCTGTCCTGGTTTTGTAGTCCTTATCGTTTCCCCTTCCAGGTGTACCCATTTGTAATCAACACAGGTGTATAAGTGTTCTGCCTTCCCCTGTGTCGGATGCTGATCCTCTCTGTGCAGTTTTGTGTTTTGTTTGTTATTGTTTTATATTCATTTCTATTCACAAACCATGGTAACTATTAATTAAATATCTTGTATTGATTACTTTGGCTACCATCTCCTTATTATGTTACATTGACCAGACAACAAGCCTTACTTCAGTCAATGGTAACGTAATAGTCTCCCTGGTCATTTGTTCCATTTCCCTTCCCCCCCCCCTGCTCTCGCTCTCCAGCAGGGGGGTTGCCCGCTCTCTACCAGCTTGTGCTCTGTCTCGCTGCTCAGATCCCAACTGAACTCCTCGGAATAACCAACACCTACCTACCTACCCCTCTCTCTCTCTCTCTCTCTCTCTCTCTCGCTCTCTCTCTCTCTGTCTCTCTGTCTCTCTGTCTCTCTCTCTCTCTCTCTCTCCTGAGGAATGTGGCCTTGTTATGATGTTGTTCACAGCGACAGGCCCTGGACTCATACAGAACAGATTCAGTTTAAAATGCTAAACACCACTTTGCCAGAATTAAAAGGTGTTATACTACCTTTAAGTACTTATCCTGTTATGATCATAATGAAAACAAGTCGTATCTTTCAATGGGATAGGATGGAGTAAGAAGAAAATGACTTTGTGTCGGCTGTGAGACCAATCAGTATGAAAAAGAAACACAGACGGATGGATGGAAGGATAGATAGATAGATAGATAGATAGATAGATAGATAGATAGATAAGATAGATAAGATAGATAAGATAGATAGATAGATAGATAGATAGATAGATAGATAGATAGATAGATAGATAGATAGATAGATAGATAGATAGATAGATAGATAGATAGATAGATAGATAGATAGATATCTTGTGCTGACCGGCCAGCTGACACAGGAGAGCTGTACATACAGCCAGACTCTCTGTGGTTTCACTAGATGGATGCCAGAACCCATCGATCACAGTGGCCCGTCAGCCTGGGAAACCAGCTCCAACATATTCAATCTAAGTAATACAGACGTAAGAAACACTAGTCTGGCCAGCCGGCCCTAAATGACTTAATATAGACTCCTTCTACTGCTGAGGAGACTGGCCTGAGAGATTACCCCTCAGATAGGGGGGAAGGGTTGTGCATGTCTGATGCAGGTAGATGGGAAGGGGAGCAGAGAGAGTGGGGTAGAGGGAGAAAGAGAGATAAAGAGAAAGAGAGTGATTGTGTATGTATGTCTGAGGCAGGGAAAGAGGGGCAGGGGCAGAGAGAAAGAGTGCGGAGGAGAGAGAGAGACTGTGCGTGTCTGAAGCAGGGAGAGAGGACAGGGAGCAGAGAGATGGGAGAGAGGGGGGGGGGCAAGAGAGAGAGGGAGAAAGTGATTGTTATGTCTGAGGCAGGGAAAGAGAGACAGGGGAGCAGAGAAAGAGAGTGCGAAGGAGAGAGAGATGGAGAGAGATAGAGAGACAGTGAGAGAGAGTTTGCGTCTGCGTTTGTGCATGCCTTCCTGTGTATATGTCCCTGTGTTTGTCAGTGTGTTCATGGGAGGTTGTCTGTTTGCAAGTGAGATGGAGAAATATGGAGAGATGAATGGACGGAGAGAGAGAGAATGTGTTTGTGTGTGTGTGTGTGTGTGTGTGTGTGTGTGTGTGTGTGTGTGTGTGTGTGTGTGTGTGTGTGTGTGTGTGTGTGTGTGTGTGTGTGTGTGTGTGTGTGTGTGTGTGTGTGTGTGTGTACAAATTATCTTTGTGTGTGCTAGGGAACGTATCAGTGTGTATGTGAGAGACAAACATGTAGAGATAGAGAAGGCAAGAGACAGTGAGATAGAGACACAGAGTGAGACAGGCATAGAGAGAGAGATAGTGAGACAGAGGGTGAGGCAGACAGAGAGAGAGAGAGAGAGAGAGAGAGAGAGAGAGAGAGAGAGAGAGAGAGAGAGAGAGAGAGAGAGAGAGAGAGAGAGAGAGAGAGACACAGACAGACAGACAGACAGACAGACAGACAGACAGACAGACAGACAGACAGACAGACAGACAGACAGACAGACAGACAGACAGACAGACAGACAGACAGACAGACAGACATTCCGGCAGCACTGACCAGTGCATGACCCATACAGTACATTCTGATCTCCCTGAAGAAACACCACCCACACCAATAATTCCAATATTATTCCCATGGCCTTTGGACAGTTCAGTAAATATTTATGAACACAAGCTACTCTCTCCAAAAAACAGAGAAAGTAAAACTCAAACTTAGATTAGGGATGCTCGATATTGGCTTTTTTACCGATACCGATATACCGATATTGTCCAACTCTTCATTTCCGATACCGATATCAACCGCTACAGATATATGCAGGGTCCCCCCCCCCCCCCCCCCCCCCCCCAAAGAACGGAATAATTTCAGGTAATTAACATTACATATCTCTTGTCGTGGAATTTGTTATGTATTGCGTTGGGTTTGTCCCAGGGCGATCGCCGTACTCGCCCTGTATATGTACGTGGTGATTGCGCACCTGGGGTTGTTATTGTATTTACCTGCTATCAAGTATAAAGCCTCGTTACTGAGTACCTCCGTGTCTGTGATGATTCCTTGTTATATTACCAGGATCAGATATAACAAATTGGCGACGTGGACGACGGAACTGCGCGGCATCCTTGGTCAAAAGAAAAGTTGGACTTAACTAAGTTGTCAATCAGTGGAACTAAGTGGAGGGCATTTGGTTGCCATTAGCAACGGAGCTAATACGTGTACCCTGAGCGGCTAACGGAGCTATGCGTGTGCGGCACTGCGGCGGACTGGTAACGTTGATGTGTGTGTGAATGTCGGATCTAGACACAGACAGTGATAAGACTACGGACAAACAAGAAGTGCATGTGGTAACAAGAACAATGGCTGGAATATTGGGGAGTTCGGCCCCTTTGATGAGAGCGTGGAACAATTGAGTTCATATACGGAGAGATTTGATTTTTTTGTGCTCGCAAATGACATTAAAAACATTAAGATTGTGCCCACGTTTATGAGTGTGATTGGGGCAAGGACTTTCAACATTCTACAGAGTTTGGTACGACCGATGAAACCGGGGGAAATGACATATGCACAGATTGTTACTGCATTGACGGGACACTTTTCTCCTAAACCACTCCTGATAGCGGAACGGTTTCGGTTCCATAGGAGGAATCAAGAGGAGGGGGAAACTGTAACGATGTTTGTAGCAGCACTTAGGAAATTATCTGAACACTGTGAATTTAATGAGGTATTAAATGACACCATCAGGGATAGACTTGTGTGTGGACTGCAGAGTGAGGCAGCACAAAAAAGACTGTTAACAGAACATGGGCTCACCCTACAAAAGGCCATTGATGTCAGTGTGTCAATGGAATTGGCAGCCAGAGAGGCACAACAACTGAGTGCGTCTGCCAAAGTGCATCAGGTTTTTAATGTAAACCAAAGACAAATGTCAGGACAGGGCATGTGTTTTTCAGTGTGGCAAGCCAGGGCATCAAGCGACGGAATGTTGGTGCAAGGAGTTAGAGTGCCGAGGCTGTGGCAAAAAGGGCCACATTGAGCGGGCATGCCGTAATAAAAGGAGCAAAGCACCGTCGCAGCACAGACAACCTAGGTTTCAAAAAGAGGCATTCAAACCTAGGACCAAGAAAGGCGTATACCAGGTGGAACACAAGGCTGTTAGTGACTCCTCTGACGAGGAGTATCCACTACACATACTAACTGTGGCGGGTGGGTCTAGTGGCTACTGGGTGTTACCTTCGCTAGAGGGGAAACCAGTGCGTATGGAGATAGACACCGGCGCGGCGGTGTCACTGGTGTCAGACAAAGTGTATCGACAAACACTGAAACACCTACCACTGCGGCCAGCCTGAGTGGTGCTGAAGACATATACCGGAGAAGCGGTGGCCCTAAAAGGGGTCACAGACAGGCCCGGACTGGCCATCGGGAGCACCGGGAGTTTTCCCGGTGGCCTGGCCTGCACAGATAAAAAAAAAAAAAAAATTATATAAAAAAAAAAAAAAAAAATTAATTTTCTTTTTTTAATTATAATTTTTTATTTATTTTTTGCCAGGCCATTGTTTCTAGTTGTGGCGGCAGCGCGGCGCGATAGTTAGATAACCTAGGTGGGTGGGGAACAACCAGGATTTCACTGTCTGCGACGGAGTTGGAGAACTATCTGACTCTCTCCCTCACACGGACACACACACAATGGAGCCGTGCTGCCGCTTGTGATTGGTGGAGGCGGGACCAGGCGATACAACTGATTGACAGCGGAGGCAGCGAATGGAATGGCAGACGGCACTCAGATGCAGAATAACAGCCAGCCAGTGAGCCAGGTAGTGAGGGACTCGGGAGAGATACAGTAGAGCGAAAGTCAATTAACGTTGATGTCAAGATGGACAGTGGAAGAAAGAGAAAGGGTGGAGGAGAGAGGGATAAAACAAAGAAAAAGAAAGGCCCTTACAGGAGAGAGTGGTTAACTGTATTATAATAGTAAATAGACAAATATGTTGTGCTCTTGCTTTTTTCTTTTTGAAGGTGGAGAGAGTAGCATTGCTAGTGCCACAACAGTTTTATTTGAGGTCCATAACAGTACATTGTACTAAGCAATTGTTGGCTCATTAGTTTGTGATTCACATGCACTAAAATTCACCAGAATGCAGGAAATTAAGTCTTTGTAACAAAAAATTTCCTGGTGGGGGACCCCCAGAACCCCCGCTTAAAAAGTGGCCTGATTGGGGCTATATTTCGCGCTATATCTCCCGGTATGAATTATTTCCCCAGTCCGGCCCTGGTCACAGAGGTCAAAGTGGAGTTGAACGGACAGCACGCTAAACTACCACTCTATGTGGTGCATGGCGACTACCCCTCCTTACTGGGACGGGCATGGATGGAGAAAATACAATTGGACTGGCCCGCGGTGCGACTGGTGACACAGGGGGACACAGGGTTATCCGCAGTTCTTAAGAAACATGCTGATGTTTTTAAAAAGGAGCTCGGAAGCATGAAGGACATTACGGTGAAGCTGAGAGTTAAACCAGGCAGCACACCTAAGTTCTTGAAAGCGCGGCCAGTGCCCTACGCCATCAGGCCCAAGGTGGAGGCGGAACTGGATGCTCTGGTGAAAAGTGGGGTGCTGGAGCCAGTTAGCGTCAGCGATTGGAGTACCCCCATCGTGCCCATTGTAAAAAAGGATGGGGAAATAAGGGTATGTGGTGATTTCAAGACTACGTTGAACCCAGTGCTGGAAGTGGAGAAATACCCCTTGCCTCTTATCGAGGACTTGTTCGCTGGCCTGTCTGGCGGCCAGAAATTCAGTAAAATGTACCTCCGCCATGCGTACCTGCAGATGCACGTGGATCAAGACTCCAGAGAGTTTCTGACGGTTAACACCCACAAAGGGTTGTTCAGGTACTGTCGGTTGGCATTCGGGATAATCTCAGCCCCTTCTCTGTTCCAAAGGGCGATGGATCAGATTTTGTGTGGGTTGCCCGGGGTACAATGCTACCTAGATGACATCCTGGTGACTGGGAAGGATGACAAAGACCATCTTCAGAACCTGGATGAGACCCTGCTGAGGCTGCAGGATTATGGACTGAGAGTCCACAAAGGGAAATGTGAATCTTTTCATTCTTCCATCGAATACCTCGGCCATGTTATTGACGCTGCAGGGCTGCACAAGGCTCCTTCAAAGACTAAGGCCATTGTGGAGGTTCCTGCCCCCCAAAATGTGGCCCAACTCCGTTCATACTTGGGACTACTGAACTATTATGGACGATTCATGAAGGGTCTCTCGACAGCGCTGAAGCCGCTGCACCAACTGCTCTGTCGGGAGAAGCCATGGGCCTGGACTGAGGAGTGTCAGAAGGCTTTCGTAGCATCAAAAGAGACGCTGCTGAGGTCAGAGGCCTTAACGTACTTTGACCCGGCATTGCCGATACAGCTGGCCTGTGACGCATCCCCATACGGAGTAGGGGCGGTTATCTCCCATATCATGCTGGATGGGGTAGAGAAACCCATTGCTTTTGCGTCCAGAACACTGAACAAGGCTGAATCAAATTACGCTCAAATAGAGCGTGAAGCACTAAGCATCGTGTTCGGCATACGAAAATTTCACCAGTACCTGTTCGGGAGACGGTTCACGCTCCTGACCGACCACAAGCCACTCACGACCATACTAGGTCCGCATGTGGGCATCCCACCGCTCGCAGCGAGCAGGATGCAGAGATGGGCATTGCTCTTGTCTGCCCATGACTATGCAATTAAATATCGGAAGTCAGAATTGCATGGTAACGCAGACGGCCTCTCCAGGCTACCATTGCCCGTGTCAAAGCCAGACCCGGGTCAGGTTGACATCTTTTATTTCAGTCAAGTGGAAAATGCACCAGTCACCGGGCAACAGGTGAGGAGGGCCACTAGGAATGACCCAGTGTTTTCACAAGTAATGGACTCCATCGTAAAGGGGGGGAGAATGAAGGACACACCCGAGCTCAAGCCTTTCATCTCTAGACAACATGAACTGTCGACTCAAGCTGGGTGTCTGCTCTGGGGAAAAAGAGTGGTCATCCCTCCTTCGCTGCGTAAGTCCATGCTACAACAACTTCATACGGGACACTGTGGCATGGTCCGTATGAAAGAGGTCGGACGTAGCTATTTTTGGTGGCCCGGGCTGGACAGCAACATCGAAGAAAAGGCTAAGACATGCCCCACCTGTCAGCGGGTCCGTAATGCACCCCAGCCGGCACCACTACATCCCTGGGAGTGGCCAAGTGAGCCATGGAAACGGCTACATGTTGATTTTGCTGGGCCGTACGAAGAGAAAATGTTCCTTGTGGCGGTAGACGCCCACAGCAAATGGCCCGAAGTGGCAATAATGAAATCCACAACAGCTGAGAGGACCATTGAGAAACTGGGGGAAATGTTTAGCCGTTTCAGGTGTCCATAACAACTGGTGAGTGACAATGGGCCCCAATTTATCTCTCAGGAGATGGACACTTTCTTAAAGGTCAACGGAGTTAAACACATTAGATCTGCACCCTACCACCCAGCAACTAATGGGTTAGCTGAGAGATTTGTGCAGACTCTGAAACACAGCCTAAAGGCATCACAGGGGCAAGGTAGTCTCCACCAACGCCTTCACGGTTTCCTCTTAACCTACCGGAACACTGCACACTCAACCACCAAGGCATCCCCAGCAGAACTGCTCCTTAAGAGACCGCTGCGCACCAACCTGGATCTTCTCAGACCACCAGAGGAAGCAGAAATTGTGTGGCATGAACAGGATAAGCAAGTAAGAAGAAGAGCATTGAGAGCCAAGACCAGGGCCTTCAGTGCTGGTGACCACGTACCGCACGTGGACCGAAGTGGGTGCCCGCCACTGTAGTCCGACAGACAGGACCGCTGTCCTATACAGTACAGACAGACAGCGATCTGGTGTGGAAACGGCACACAGAGCAGTTATTGGGGAGTGTAGAGACCCCTAGGGAACCCCAATCCACTGCTGGAATGACAGAGCTGTTTTTGAATGACACTCCAACTATGCAGCCGGTGTCAATTGACTTACCTTCCCTGGAAGAGCCTACAGTGGCCTCACCCACCCAGGAGGGTGATGATGACGCCGACACCCCGGCACCAAAGTCCATGCCACCGACGCCACAAATGGACAGTGGTGACCGCCGATATCCAAGTCGGGAACGGCGGCCACCCATTCGTTTGGATCTATAGACTTACCTAAATGAAAGACTTATACAAAAAAAAAGAAAAAATGTAAAAAGAAAAAAAGTCTGTGTCCAAAATGGGAAAGGGGGAGAGTGGACTGTTAGATTTTTTGGAATGTTGTTGACCTGGCAAATGAAAAAGAAAAAAAAAATATATATTATTATGATGTGGTATTGCCATATGGGCCGTTGCAACTTAGGGGTACCATTATGCTAAGTGGGGAGGAGATGTTATGTATTGGGTTGGGTTTGTCCCAGGGCGATCGCCGTACTCGCCCTGTATATGTACGTGGTGATTACACACCTGGGGTTGTTATTGTATTTACCTGCTATCAAGTATAAAGCCTCGTTACTGAGTACCTCCGTGTCTGTACTACTTTTGACAATAAAAAAAATCAGAATGTGTTCTTACTTGCTTGCCTGGGTAAATAAAGGTTAAATAAATTTTAAAAAATTATTATTATTTTTTTTTTTAAACCGATACAGATAATTTCCGATATCACGTTTTAATGCCAATATCGGTAGGCCGATAATATCGGACATCCCTAACTTAGATAGTAACCTATTCCTTTGAAAAGTAATAGGACACTAATGTTTTGTACCCACAGAATGTTTCTTTGGGTTTTTAAATCAGATTTATTATTTTACATTAGTGTTGTTGGTTCTGAAACTGAATATGTAACCATATACTGGTGATCTTAGGGTCACCGACTGTATAACATCCATCACAATTCACTGTCCACGGAGAAGCTTCAGACTTTACGTGGTAGGATCACAAGTTTTAGTTTAACTGCTCTAGTCTTTGGATTGGGGGGATAGTTGTTCATATTCACCAATATTTTTTGTGTGAATTCTGAAAATGGGCAGAGATCCCTTTTAAAGAACATATTGCAGGTTGGAGATCCCCTTTGAAGAACATATCGCAGGTTAGAAATCCCCTTTGAAGAACATATCGCAGGTTAGAAATCCCCTTTAATGAACATATCGCTGATTGGAGATCCCCTTTAAAGAACATATCGCAGGTTGGAGATCCTCTTTAGAGAACATATCGCAGATTGGAGATCCCCTTTGAAGAACATTTCGCAGGTTGGAGATCCTCTTTAGAGAACATATCGCAGGTTGGAGATCCCCTTTAAAGAACATATCTCAGGTTGGAGATCCCCTTTAAATAACATATCGCAGGTTGGAACTCCCCTTTAAATAACATATCGCAGGTTGGAGCTCCCCTTTAACCTTGTCCTATAGGCCATAAGGTGAAGCCTGAGAAGTGGCTAGAAAATGATTCTCGTTCCCATCTCGGGGGACTACGCAATTTTCACTCTGCATGAAAGATCTATTGGTGTAGATTTAAGAATAAAAAGTTGTACCAGTATCTTTAACACTTTGAGTGCCAACGACGAGATAGCTCGTTTGTTCATGCCGACCGCTGAGTGCCAGAAAGACGAGAGATCTCGTTTTTTATCGTTTTTTTTTTATTAGCGATTTCCATTCATATTTCATCAATCTAGCCACCCGTTACCACTGGAACTTTCTCTGAGCTCCATTGGGAAAATTACCGCCCCCTATCGTCTCTCCCTGTGGTACTGCACCCCTTTGGATTAGACTGAATGAAACGCATGCTTCCTCATTTTACTTCTCAGCCAAGTCACCCGAGACGATCGGATCCATTGTGGAGCCTCAGAACAGCGTGGAATCGGTGTTTGGATCAATAAATGCAATCGATATTTGGAATGGCGATCAGGAATTGGAATAATCTTTTTGGAAAACATCTGATCTGAGGTAAGGAATCTATTTTACCAATCAAGCTTTTTTCACAGAGATATCAATATGGGCCCTATGTATGTGTGTGCGTGTGTGTGTGTCCTGATCAGGAAATAATATTTATTTTTTTTGTTTTATATTGGAAATGAACCGTTTAAAAAATTATCCGTTTCGACAATGTTGACTGCAAACAAGTCATTGATAAGCGACGGTCATATTATACACATAGCCATAATTTAAGATGTAGTTTATGCGTTTGCAAATATGAGAGCTCTATCATTGAAGTGGGCGTTGGCACGCAACAGGGTTCTGGGGCACCGGAGCTCCGGCACGGAAAGTGTTAATATTGCAGGTTGGGAATCACAAGGTAAAGTGTTTTTGATACAAATTTGCTGCATATCATGGTCTTGCAAATTATGTTCTGTAAGCTCAGACCCTACATCCACATCTTGAGCTGCAGAACACATAGTGGCCCGTTTCTCAGCTGTATCCAATCGCTTTGTGTCGATAAAACGCCTATAGCAGGGGTGGCCAAGCCGCGGCTCGCGAGCCGCATGCGGCTCTTTGCCCGTCAATATGCGGCTCTTCCACCCATAAAAAAAATTAAATTTTTATTTTTATTTTTATTTTATGTCACTCATTCCATAAGGACGTAGAATAAACATTTAAAAAAAAAATTTAAATGGTCCATTTGCATGTTCTTGGTATCTGAATCTAGGGACATATATGGATCAGTGTCAGAAATAGTGTGTCTGTTACTAGGCTTGAGTAAATTGTAATGAACCAAAGGAGAATATCAATTCTATTTAAATTTTAAATTTTTATCTTTGACTGTAAATAACACCATGCTAAAATTGACCAGACCTGAAAAATCTAAGCAACTGAATAAAGGGAAGATGATTAAACAGAAGGTTTTGTAGATACAGTACTGAATTCTGCCATCTTTTTTATAATGTAAATTTCTCCACCATTTTTCATCATATTGCAACACCGTTTTTTGCAAGATGTTCACAGAAAGGTAGAGAAACTAACTGCGTTCTGTTTTATGGCAATAACGTTCAGGTTTGTGGGAGATAATCCCAAAAAATAAGAGAAATTAAAAAGTAAATCCAGAAGTCAGATGATTGACAGGGGCTGGTGTGAGCTGGGTAGGGTAGTTTTTCGAAATTTGAAAGCCCTGAGTCTCTTCCTTCAAAAGACTACACTCACTTTTGGCTGTGCCACTTCCTCCTGTCAATATGCGCCGGTTTCCGACTCAATGCCCTGAGATTTCTATAATCTTATATTTCACTAATAACAGTTAAAATAATTGGTAAACAAACGTAATGCTGAAAATATACACTTTTACTGTATATCTCGGGCTTAAGAGGTTAACCCTGTGAGGCCCAAATTAAAAAGAAATTAGCAACTTCAGAGGCCAGAGGGTGGGACATATAAACACATTTACTATCAAATAGCATTGTGAGGCTGAACAACAGGACCAATTGACTATACATGTGCTTAAAGGGGAACTATCTTATAAATGGCTTTTTTCAGTGTTTACCATTGTTTCTTAGCTATGTGGACTTATATTAATAGGATATATGTCTCTAATTCTCATATTGGCGAATTCTTCCAATTCTCCTCTCACAATATTCACCCTCACTGAACTGAGTCATCTGAAAATGTGCATATCTGTGATGTCAGAGATTTCTCAGCTGCATAATAATGTGGCAGTTGATGTGGCAGTTGGCACCAGGCCACACAGTGGTTGGAGCCCAGCCTCAAAACGGCTTAAGATCTTGAGGTAGAAAAATTCAGTTTTTAATACTTGATTAGAAATACAAAACAATGAATTTTTTTTTGAAAAAAACCTAGGTGTTCCATAGACTCACAGGAATTGTGTAAAAGTGCCCAAATAGTGAAAGAAATAGTAAAATAGTTCCCCTTTAACATTTTTTAAATAAACATAATTTTTTTAAATGGCTAAAAGTGATTTTGTAATTTTGCAACCGTGGGTCTCACAGGGTACTTTTAACCCTGTGAGGCCCAAATAAAAAAGACATTAGCAACTTCAGAGGCCAGAGGGTGAGACCTATAAACACATGAAGGGTGCCGTGACTGAAAAAATAGGTTGAGAAACGCTGGTATATGGTGTGGCTCTTTGTGGTACCACTGTAATTTTTGTGGCTCTTAGTCTCTGACTGGTTAATAATAATAATAATAATAATAATAGATTGGATTTGTAATGCACTTTTTGTTCGCTGGGATCCCAAAGTGCTAACATGGTTAAAACAGTCAAAAAAAAATAGAATAAAATAGTTATTAGTAAAACAAATAAAATAAAATACAGAATAAAAATAGAACATAGTTAATTAAAAACATAGTATAAACAGACAATTTAAAAACAAAGCGCAATAAAATTTAAATAAAAAGCTAACAGTCAAAGGCCTTTTTAAACAGATAGGTTTTCAGGCCTGCTTTAAAAGAGTCCAGGCTCTGTGGTGCCCTCAGCTGGATGGGGAGGCTGTTCCACAGGCGTGGTGCAGCCGTGCAGAAGGCTCGGTCACCCATGGTGCAGAGCCGGGTATTGGGGACCTGAAGGAGCAGGCTACCTGCGGATCTGAGGGTGCGGGTGAAGGATTGTGGAGTGATGAGTTCCTGAAGGTAGAGGGGTGCGTGTCCGTTTATGCAGTTATGGGTGATCGTAAGGATTTTGTAGTTGATCCGGGATGAGACGGGGAGCCAGTGTAGTGAGTGAAGGATGGGGGTTATGTGATCGTGTTTACGGACTCTCATCAGGATCCTGGCAGCGCTGTTCTGGATGTATTGCAGCTTTTGGATGCTCTTGCCAGGAATCCCGATGAAGAGTCCGTTACAGTAGTCCAGTCTTGAGGAGATAAAGGCATGGACAAGCTTCTCTGCATCTGACAGGGTTAGAATGGGACGGAGTTTTGATATGTTTTTTAGGTGATAGAATGAGGTCTTGCAGAGGTGTTTTATGTGGGTGTTGAAGGTCAGGTGGGGGTCAATAGCAAGTAGCGTATATGCATATAACATTGTTTAGAAACCTTTTTGCGAACGTTAGATGGCGTTCTAACCTCACGTTAGACTGTTTACACAATGTGTTGTGGTCTGCAACTCTGCAACAAAGAGGCTGCTATTGGTCGAGCGCAAGACACGTGACAGAACTCGCAGCAATTACATCAAATATAACTATGCGATGACCAAGTATCCGTTCACGAGGAAAGATCTAGTCCCGACGTTAAAATTATAATTGCGCAAAACCGGGTAGATTCTAAATGGAGAACCTTTTATTCCTAAATCTACACCAATATATCTTTCACCCAGAGTGAAAATTGCGTAGTCCCCCGAGGTGGGAATGGGATGAAATGATAACAGGCTTCACCTTATGGCCTAGCCCTATTTTCTGAAAATCCGCCTAAAAATACATGGAAATCCAAAAGTAAATGGAAGATTGCTCCACTTCTACAAGGGCCATTTGCATGTTCTTGGTACTGTATCTAGGGACATGTATGGATCTCAGGGAATGTATTCCCAGAAATATTGTGTCTGTTACTAGGCTTGAGTAAATTGTGATGAACCAAAGGAGAATATACATTTTCTTTTTTTTTCATCTTTGACAGTGAATAACACCATGCTAAAAATGACCAGACATGAAAAAGTGCCACTGAGCTCATTCAGCACCTTCTTGAGATCACATGTACAAAGATTCTAAGCAAATGGATAAAGGGCAGATGATTAAACAGGAGATTTTGGAGAGACAGTACTGAATTCTGCCATCCGGACACATGCCATTTGAAATATGGTTATAGAATATAGAATATCAGGCCTATAAATTACCTTATTATTGCCAAGTCGCACATCTATGGATTGGGCCAGATCTCCTCTTTCCAATGGCAGAGTTCAATCTGGATTTAGTATCACCAGGCGTGATTCACAAACCGTGAATGAAATCTACCGTAAGTACAGTTACTTTTTTATAATGGAAATGTATCCGCCATTTTTCATCAGATTGCAACGCCGTTTTTTGCTAGACATTCACAGAAAGGGATAGCAACTAACTGCGTTCTGTTTTATGGCAATATCGTTCAGGTTTGTGGGATATGATCCCAAAAAATAAGAGAAATAAAAAAGTAAATCTAGAAGTCAGATGATTGACAGGGGCTGGCGTGAGCTAGGAAGTGTAGTTTTTTTTATTCAAAATTGTATTCAAATTATTATTTTTTTTATTCAAAATTATATCAAAAGTCCTGGGTCTCTTGGTCAAGAGTCACGTGAGCTCCCTTGCTCACCTGTGAAAGTCTATTTTTTAACCCTCCCATCAACAAAAGCCTGCCTTACCAAGACTGACAGCCAATCATATACCTATCATGTTACTAGAACCGGAAGTGACCCTAACAGTATGTTTGGGGCAGAAATTATTATTACTCAGTTCAGTTCTTTCAAAATCAATTCAATCAATTCAGTCAATTGTTTGGTTTTCTATACAATTAGAATAGAAGCCTTCTGGACCACGATAATAAAGTAGATTCTTGTGTCCTCGACAGTGGCTCAGGAGGTAGAGCAGTCGTCTGGGAATCCGGAGGTTCCCAGTTCAATTCCCGCTCCTCCCATGCAGCGTGTCGAAGTGTCCTTGAGCAACACACTTAACCCCTAATTGCTCCCGATGTGCAGGTTGGCACCTTGCATGGTTGCCTCTGCCATCGGTGTGTGAATGTGTGAGTGAATGGGTCAAATGTGAGGAACAAATTGTAAAGCACTTTGGATAAAAGCGCTATATAAATGCAGCCATTTACCATTCTACCTACTTCATCTTCCTCACAATGTCTCTCAGTCAATTCGGACCCAGAGGAGGCTTTGGTTGGACATGAATAGAACACATGAACAGAACATCTGACATTAAATCTATCAGGCTTCAGACAAGTGCTACTATATGCTAAACACACCCCTGTTTGACCCCCCCCCACTGTAAAGAGTCCCTTCAAGGGACACGGTACCACTGTAACCAATATTTATTCTAGCTTGTATTATCTGCATGGGAAACCAAACATTAAATATTAGGCCAAGGGAGATATTAGCCTTTACTTACTTACTAGGCTTCAGGACTGGTCATGGGAGATATAAGTCCAGTAACATTTAGAATTTATTTTAAGGTCCTCCTCCTTATATACAAAGTATATACAAAGCCCTAAATGGAACAGGACCAAGCTACATTGCCAATTTTCTTGTCAACTATGTGCCCCCAAGTATTACGATGATCTACTACTGCAGGGGATGCAGCCTTTGCTAATTACACACCAGAGTTATGGAACACTTTACCTATGGACATTATGTAGGCTCACTAAATATTTTCAAAAGTAAGCTAAAACGTCTTTACCTTAGCCTTTTAATTCATTCTGCCACTGCACTCATTACATCCACACTGTGAATATTGTATTGTAAATTAGAGCAATTTTATTGTTGTATCAAACAGGAAGAAAGACTGACCAGTTTTAAACTGTGTGGGTATCAAACAGGAAGAAAGACTGTCAGGTTGTAAACTGTGTGACCATCTAACAGGGAGGAAAGACTGTCAGGTTTTAAACTGTTACTTACTTACTTAGGCCCATCGCTCCCAATGGAGCATAGGCCATCTACGACTTTTCTCCATCCAACACGGCTTTGGGCTGTCCTTTCTGCCTCCCCGCAGCTAGTTCCTCGTCTCTTGAGCTCCGCCTCAGTGTCCCGCCTCCAGGTGTTCTTAGGCCGCCCTCTCTTCCGCTTCCCCTGGGGATTCCAAGTCAGGGCCTGGCGTGGAGTACTGGTAGCCGGTTTCCTCAAAGTGTGGCCTATCCATCCCCACTTTCGTCTCAGGATCTGCTTCTCCACTGGTTCCTGTCTTCCTTTCAGCCATAGTTCCTCATTCTTGATTTTGTTTGGCCACCGGATCCCAAAGATGAGTTTCAGACAGCTGTTTATAAAGGTCTGTATCTTCTGCAATGTTCTTTTCGTCATTCTCCAAGTCTCTGAACCGTAGAGAAGGACGGATTTTACATTTGAATTGAAGAGCCGCACTTTGGTTGTCATGGCGATGTCCTTGGAGGACCAGATGTTCTTCAGAATGATGAAGGCTGCTCTGTCTTTGCCTACTCTGGCTGTGACTCCAAAACCCTCCCCCAGAGGTTAAATGGGTTTGCGTAGGGCCAACAACCCTACCTGGAAAAAAAGCACGTTACTAAAGCATCTATGATCATTCAAAACCAACTCGACCTGGGAAAAGAAGGGCTCCCACACAGGAGGCGCATGACGCCGTGCAGTGAAAGCCGAAAGGAAGCTGTAAGGCCGACTCCCCTCTTAACCTCCAGGAAAACCACCAGAATTGCCACATGGAACATCAGGACGATGTTTTAAACTGTATGATACACTATTTTTATTGTTATTACCTGCATTGCTTTTACCCTTTTTCTTATTCTGCATTGCTTTTATTCTGTCTATTTTATGCAAATTGTATGTCTATTATACTGCTGTGAAACACTTTGGGCTGCAATTCTTGTATGAAAGGTGCTATACAAATAACTTTATTATAATTATTAATTTATTATTATTGTCTGACTCTGGAAAGGACGATAATCGCATTTCCCATACATATTTCCCAAAAGGTTTTCCAAAACAAGCCTTCACACGCACAGGTTAGAAGGATGGGCTGAAGATCTGACTTCAGATCAGCTTGTCCTATTGTAGTGCTCCATAACACCGCAGCCAGGACAGTAAATGAGATTAATGAGCACAGGGAATCGGTGAGATCATTAGTGCAGCTAAGTGGATTCAAACCCGGATGAACTGAATTTTAACCCCCGGACTCCCACAAAGGGACAAAAATACATCTTTTCAGCCAAAGCAGCTGATTGGCCCTCACATGTCTCACAAAAAGATAGTTACTCAGAGGAAACACAGGGGAACCTTTTATGGTGATACACGTATAAAAACCTTTATATTTAATCTAGTGCAATGTGCTTTGGCAATACTGTACTCCGGTCATGGCAATAAAGCCTAATTTAATTTAATTGTATTGTATTTAATAGTATTTAATTGTATTTAATAAAAGTTTGTAAAAACATGTTGAAACACCCATGTTAAAAAAAACAGACCCCAACATTACAGTTTAATCATGGAACCAAGGAACACGAGAGAGAGAGAGAGAGAGAGAGAGAGAGAGAGAGAGAGAGAGAGAGAGAGAGAGAGAGAGAGAGAGAGAGAGAGAGAGAGAGAGAGAGAGAGAGAGAATTGGTAATTTGAAGGGATTTGGCTACTAATCCCAGTGCTGCCTGGTAGGGGCCACATCTTTCTCTCCCACCTACCTACACACCCTCTTTCTCTCTCTCTCTCCTAATTACCCTGGAGAGGATGAAGAAATACAATTTGTAATCTCTGAATTTAATGCGAAAACACGTTAAGTGACTTTGAACACCTCGAGTGAGAGGAGCTATAGGGACATTATACTGTTGCGGTTGTTGTTACTGTTGCTGCTACCATTGTTGTCTTTGTTGTTTTTGTTGTTGATGATGCTGTTGTTGTTATTATTGCTGCTTCCATTGTTGTTGTTTTTGTTGCTCCTACAATTGTTTTTATTTATTTTTGGTGTTGTTGTTTTGTTACTGTTGCTCTTATTGCTGCTACCAATTTGTTGTTGTTGATGTTGCTGTTGCTGTTGTTGTTGCTGCTGCTGTTGTTATTGTTGCTGTTGTTGTTGTTGTTGTTGCTATTGCTACTATTGATGTTGTTGGTGCTGCTGTTGATATTGTTGTTGCTGGATGTTGCTGTTGTTGTTGTTAATCAGTGATCCAAACAAAGGGGAAACAGAGAGAGAGAGAGAGAGAGAGAGAGAGAGAGAGAGAGAGAGAGAGAGAGAGAGAGAGAGAGAGAGAGAGAGAGAGAGAGAGAGAGAGAGAGAGAGAGAGAGAGAGAGAGAGAGAGAGAGAGAGAGAGACAGTGTCAGAGAGCAGCGAACCCCACTATTATAGGAGGTGGTTGAAACATTATCAAGTACAAGTATTAACAAGTACCAACCATTATCTGAAATGAAAATAAATAAATAATAATCTAACCCTAACTAACCTTACTGTCATGTACTTGTCCTAATATACTAACCTACAGTGTAGCACTCAACACTTTGATGAACATTGTTACTCAGCTGATAGAGTTGTACCCTTCCTGATGACTTGTCGTACAGAACTTGTAAGTCGCTTTGGATAAAAGCATCAGCTAAATGACTAAATGTAAATGTAAAAATGTAAACATGCAAAAGTTCGGATGCACTAATAAGCATGGATGCTATTAACAGTTTCACTATTAATCAGGTTTTAATCTGTTTCGGACATCATCCATTGAATTGATTAACCTTTGGTTTAGAGTCATGTTCATCAACCTCTTTTTCATCATCAGATAACAGTGCTTGAACAGATTGATGCATTTTCTCAAATTCATTCATCAAAACATCAAAGGCTTCCCTACGTAGGTGTAGGTAATTACATAAAGTATCTACTATAATTACCAGCGTGGCCTTGTCTATTTGTAATAACATGCTCATTCACTTTTCCCACATCCACATCATCAAGTCCGTCAAACAGTGCATCTCCTCATCAGACATTTTAATCCCAGTTACAATAACGTGTGACAGTGATACAATTCAATAATGCACAGATTCAGATTCCTCGTCATTCACATCCACAATCCACGCGTAAAGACACTTCAATTTATGCTTGAATGAAACACAATCTGGGCGCTCCGGTGAAACGGATCAGAGCCAAATGCCCGATAGGCCTTTTACAATAACCTCAGATCCAAGTTTCATTAACAGGTGGGTCGGCGCCCTAGCGCCCCCGGTGGCCAGCCGCCACTGGTTGGCGTCCAAAGAAAGACCGAACTCCCTGGAGGAGCTAATTGATTTAGCTAGAGAAATGGACACGCGTCTTCGCGAGCGCCGCCGTGAAAAGGCTAGCGGCACCCGCCCTCTGTTGTCCACTTCATCTCGCTTCCCCCCCCCCAGGCGCGCTGCTCACGTCGAGCACAACCCCTCTGAGCCAATGGAACTTGACCGGTCTCACCTTCATCCCAACGAACGCCTCCACAGGCTCAAAACGGGGGCATGTATTTACTGCTGTCATCTCGGTCACTTCCTCGATTCATGTCCGCTTCGCCCAAACGGCGGGGCTCGAGTCTAAATTATGTACCCAGCTCCAGTCCCAGTATGCAATTCAGTGCTGCGCTGTGTTGGAATGGCCAGTCGCTTCCCCTGTCCGCGCTGGTTGATTCAGGCACTGACGAAAACCTCATTGACGTTGGCGTCGTGTCCTGCTTCCGCATTGCTACCGACACGTTGCCTATCCCCTGCGATGCCCACGGTCTAAATGGGAGGCTACTCTCACGGATAACTCGCCACACCAGGCCACTCCGCCTGCTGCTCTCAGGGAATCACAACGAGGTTATTCGTTTTCACGTCACTAGTTCCCCCCATAATCCTATTGTACTCGGCATGCCCTGGTTGAAGTTACACAACCCAGTGATAAACTGCCAACTGGTTCGGTCATGAGCTGGAGCACTCACTGCCACGCTACCTGCCTACAGTCTGCTCGGCCACCACTGGAGGTCGCTGGTTCTCACGTTCCCAACGAACCCATTGACCTTTCCACTATCCCTCCAATTTATCATGATCTAGAGCAGGGCTATTCAACTGGCGGCCCGATTCTGACCGGCCCGCAAAAGATTACATGATAAAAAAAAATAAAAAAACGTTTACTTTTTTCTTTTCATGTCAACGTTCACACGCACAATTGAGCCAAAAGTCACTCAATTAATGACAGATTTCATTGATAAATTGAGGGAAAACTTTGCAAGTCGATTTGATGAATTTGACATGCCCAGAGAATTGATGCATTTTGTGAGCAACCCATTTGCCAATGTAGCTGCTATTTCCACAAAAGGACAAGAGTTCCTTGCATCACTTCACATTGATGAAGGTCTCCTGCAACTTGAAATAATTGACATGCAAGCATCATCTGCTCTGAAGCAGGCACTTGAGAATGAATCCACCACAACATTTTGGATCAAGTGTATTCATGTCAACACATTCCCCAAAATAAAAATGCTGGCAATATCTGTGCTAACAATGTTTGACTCAACATACACCTGTGAATCCAGTTTCTCTCACATGAATGCCATTAAAACAAGCAACCGTGCCTTTTTGACAAATGAGCATTTGCATCACTGTTTGCGGGTAGCACTCACTTCCTATGAACCCTCTTTCTCTGCCATTGCCCAGTCAAAGAAGTGCAATTTCTCTCATTAGATGTGTGTATGTAGGCTAGGCCTGTCTGCCCCCCACCCCCCCTGATGTTTGAGAGTTAAGAGTGGACAATAAGTGCTAATAAGATGCTGTGATTTGCTGTTGTTGCACAGACATGAAGCACTTTTTCATAAGCTCAGCTGCACTAATGTGTTTTTTTGTTCAAGTGTTGATGTTAAAATGTTCAGATGCACATCATGCACTTGTTTGTTTTTTATTTAATTTTTATATTGAAATGTTGAAGAGGAGATGTTGCAGTTGTTGCACAGTCATAAATGAAGCACTTTCTGCAGGAGATGTTGCAGATGTGGCACATAAATGAAGCACTTTTTTTGAAAAGTATACTACTTTTGCAATGTAGTTAAATAAAAGTTGTGAAAATGTGGTTGCGTGTTGTGTCAAGTGTACATATATTCATAGCACGGGGAGGCGCCGTGGCAGTCCGGCCCCTGGCCCCTTGGGTTTCTGACAATGTGGCCCCCTGAACAATTTAGTTGAATAGCCCTGATCTAGAGGCTGTTTTTAGTAAACAGCCCGCTCTCTCCTTGCCACCCCATCGCCTGTACGACTGTGCCATTGACCTGCTCCCGGGAGCCCCGCTCCCCGCTAGTCGCCTGTTCAATCTCTCGCAGCCGGAGAGGGAGTCCATGGAGAAATACGTCCACGAGTCCCTGGCCTCGGGCATTATCACCCCCTCCTCCTCTCCTGTCGGCGCTGGTTTCTTTTTCGTTTCCAAGAAAGATGGTTCCATTCGCCCCTGTATTGACTACCGTGGCCTCAACAACATCACGGTCAAGAACAAGTACCCCCTGCCGTTAATTAACTCTTTTGAACCCCTGCAAGGTGCCACCATTTTTACGAAGCTGGACCTCAGGAATGCCTATCACCTCGTCCGTGTCCGGGAGGGGGACGAATGGAAGACAGCCTTTAAGACACCGCTCGGTCACTTCGAGTACAAGGTAATGCCCTTTGGGTTGAACATTATCTGGGAGGCAAAAAACCTGTCACTCAAGACCAAGCTACAGATCTTCAACTCAAATGTAAAGACCACTCTACTATATGGCTCAGAATCCTGGAAAACCACCACCACTATACTCAACAAGCTACAGACCTTCACCAACCGGTGCCTCAGACGCCTCCTGGGAATATACTGGCCCAACACCATCTCTAACGCCAACCTGTGGGAACTCACCAAACAGGACACAATCGAAATTCAAATCCGGAGGAGGAAGTGGAAGTGGATAGGTCACACACTCGGAAGAAAGAAATCAATCACAAAGCGGGCGCTGACATGGAACCCACAGGGCAGGAGGAAGAGAGGCAGACCAAAAACCACCTGGAGAAGAACCACAAAACAGGAGATGAAGAAAGAAGGGCTGTCCTGGCAAGATCTGGAGCGGAGGGCACAAGACCGAAGAGGATGGAGGAGCTTCGTCGATGGCCTATGTTCCTTTGGGAATTTAAAGGCCTAAGTAAGTAAGTAAGTGGTGAAATGCTGCCTTACATGCATTAGTCCTGCTCAGTGCGTACAGCGCGTTAGTGGGGGAGATAGTGAGGGTTTGGAGGTTGGCAGGGAGGGCAGCCATGGTGGGCGCCTCCTGGTTGTCTCTGTCAAATCAGGCATATTGAGCTCATCAGGGAGCGAGGAGTCAATGGTTGGGGGAGGAGTCAGTGGTTGGGGGAGAGTTGTTGGTAGGTTTGTAATCCGTGATGGCCTGGATGCCCTGCCACATGTGTCAGGGGTCGGAGTTGTTGAAGTGCTCTTCAATTCTTAGCTTGTGGCTGTGCTTGGCCCACTTGATTCCCTTATTAACCCTTTCACTACCACACTACCAAAGGGTTAACCCTTTCACTGCCACATGACAAAGGGTTAACCCTTTCACTAACCTTCTGTAGTGTGGTAGTGAAAGGGTTAAGGTTAGCCCTGGCTGAACAGTAGGCCTGCGTGTTACCAGATCTAAAAGCAGTGTCACATTCCTTTAGTAGTGTACGGACCTCTCTGTTCATCCACGGCTTCTGATTTGCGAATGTAGTGATCTGTTTGAAGGTGGTGACACTGTCAATGCTGGAGTTAGTCCACAAAAGAGGAGGTGTAGGAGTCAATGTTAGTGTGGGAGTCCAGGGTGGCCTGTGTGGCAAACTTACTCCAGTCTGTGTGTTGAAAGCGGTGCTGTAGCTCAGAGTCTGCCTCCTTAGGCCATTTTCAGGCCATCATCAGGGACAACCCCTCCCACCCAGACTTGGCGGATAGAAGGAGCACGTTCAGTGTTAGACTCCCACAATGTAACACTGAACGGCACAGGAAACCCTTCATTCTGACAACCATCAGGCTTTATAATGCATCACTGAGCACAGGGTGACAGTACAGTCTGGCATAATCTTCCTGGACCTTTACCTTTAAACTGACACTTTACAATCTTACACTTATTACTAGGGATGGCACGATACCACTTTTTCATCGGATGGCCGATACCAATCCGATCCGATCCTACCCCCCCCCCCCCCCCCTCTTAAAAACAAAAACCTGTGTTTAACCTAGCCATCTATAACACATCATGCTAAAACTGTGAAACAAATCCTACTCCCCTAAAATAATAAATACATAGCATACATTACTCAATTATGCAATAGTGCTGCTGCTTTTTATTTTGTTAAAATCTTTTAGTTAATAAGACTACAGCGATTTCATGGCGGCTTCCTGTCCTCGCCCCCGTTTTCCAGTGCAATGCTCGGAGATTTTAAAATCATTGGTAAACAAACGTAGTGCTGAAAATATACACTTTGATTGCTGTTTTGATAGGGTTATGATATTTACTCTTGGCTATGTTTGAAAAAGAAACACAACATTGTACTTATTTGGGATAGCCGTGTCTGAGATCAAATTCCGGTTTGCCAACGTGAAGCGAGGCGGAAACCTAACGTTACATTTCCTACAAAGGGGCTAGTCGTCCTGCACAATACATTCGGTTATTTTATCTGTTAGAGTTATCAGCTTTGCTTTGTTACCATCTGCAGGGAGTTTCTCGCACTTCTGAATGGTTACCAGCGAAGTTAGTTGCGGTAAAGACATTTCCTCTTTACGTTGCACGTATAAATTCGGCTTACTCCGTTTCAATGATGTAACGTTAGTCCAAGTGTTAGCCAGGCAACTACCGCCCTGTATCTATTCTTACCTCCATCTTGAAAGTCATGGAAATTTTTTTCTACGAACAGGTCGAAAAGTACCTCACAAAAAAATCTAATCTACGAATTCCAATCTGGCTTCAGAACATCCCACTCCACTGACACATGCCTTCTCTATTTGAACGACCACATCAAACAAGAGGTGGATGCGGGCAAATACTGCGGCATGGTCATGCTGGACCTACAAAAGGCCTTCGACACTGTCAATCACTTCATTCTGATTGACAAGCTAAAAGCAATTGGTTTTGATAGTCTATCAGTGAGCTGGATGCAATCCTACCTGGAGGGGAGAGAACAGATGGTGGAGGTAAACGGTACTCTATCCCCCCCCCCCTCCCAGTGAGCTGTGGTGTTCCACAAGGAAGCATACTAGGACCGCTACTGTTCCTAATTTATGCAAATGACATGACGTCAGCTTGTGACTGCAACTTGTTCCTGTTCGTGGACGACTCAGCCCTGCTGGTCTCTGACAAGAACAAGTTACAGGTTGAAAAAACCCTCAGCTCTGAACTCGGCAGAATCTGCACCTGGCTCGCTGATAACAAACTATCATTACACCTGGGTAAAACAGAGTCCATTCTCTTCGGATCAAATAACAAACTCAGCAAGACCGACGGCTTCTCAGTTACAGTGGGTGACAATATTGTCACAAGGAAAGATGAAATTACATACCTAGGTTCCATCCTAGAGGCAAATCTTTCCTGTGACAAAATGGCATCCAAGGTAATAAAAAAAGTCAACCAACAAACTCGATTCTTGTACCGGATCTCTGGTAAACAAGAATACCCTGAAGACTCTGGCAGGAGCACTCATTCAAGGGTACTACGACTATGCTTGCACCTCATGGTACCAAAACACCTCAAAGGCGCTAAAAACAAGATTACAAACATCACAAAACAAACTGGTCAGACTTCTACTTGACCTTACCCCTAGAACCCACCTCACTCCTGCCCACTTTGACAACCTAGGATGGCTTAGAGTAGACGACAGAGTACAGCAACTTTCAATGGGCCTGGTCTACAAGATACACTATACGACTAAGGTACCCATGTACATGTCAAAATACTTCCCAAAGGTCAGTGAATACCACGACCACAACACCAGAGGAAGCTCAACAAATCATGTTAAACCCAGATTCGGCTCAAACAAGGGACTAAACACGTTTCGCAATTATGCCACATCAATGTGGAACGCCCTACCCAAAGCTGTCAAGGAATGTGAATCCCTACTCACATTCAAAACCGCTCTTAAAGAGCACCTACGGGAGGCTGCAATTTGAAACTGGCCACCGTAAATGTCCAAACCCCCCCACCCCCACCCCCTCCTAATAGACAGTCTCCTCCCCACCGCATGTATATATTCTCTCCCCACCGTATGTATATTTCTCTCCCACCCACCCACCCCCTCCTAATGTACAGTCTCCTCCCCACCGTATGTATATATTCTCTCCCCACCATATGTATATTTCTCTCCCACCCACCCACCCCCTCCTAATGTACAGTCCCCTCCCCATCATATGTATATACTCTGTCAGGATCTATGGGTAACAGTACTGTATATTTGCATATCATATATGTCACAAATGTAACAGTACTAAATACCTGTATGTCATGTATGTCCCTATGCCATAAATGTCATGTATGTTGTGTATGTCATAAATGTCACTATGAATTGAATTTGGGGGACCCTGATGTAAACAAGACAAACGTCTTTCTCTAGTCTGCATCCCCTTAACAATTGTGTGTATTGAGCCGTACTGTATTGTACCCATTCTGCAATCTGTTAAATAAAGTTTTCATTCATTCATTCATTCATTCATTCATTCATTCATTCATTCATTCATTCATTCATACTCTGAGCGATCTGTAGTGCAGAATTTCCCTCGGGATAAATAAAGGATTTCTATTCTATTCTATTCTATTTTGACTGTTCTAATTGAGGGCTTCACACGTTTGATGAGTGGGTGTACTTTGGGAGCAGGAACAAAGAAAGGTTGTCAGATTGTCCCCGGTGGGGGAGGGGAAAATATTTATATGCATCAGCTATATTGGTGAAAACATGGTCTAATGTCTTGTCTCCTCTTGTGGGGCAAGATACATGCTAGTGAACTTTTGGTTGTAGTGATTAAAATCTCCTGCAACAATAAAGGCATGCCTCTTGTGTGCCAGTGGCGTCGTTAGCCCTGGGCTTCCGGGGCTTTAGCCCCGGATGTTTTTCTCCTAGCCCCGGATAAAAAAAAAAAAAAAATGTTTACATTTTTTTTTAACATTTTTTTTTTTTTTTTTACTTTTTTTTTTTTTTTTTTATGTCAGCATCCCCATTGTCTGTGCTGAATGTTTGTTAGTGTTTGGTATTTTTTGTTGGTTTTTAGTACTTTTAAAAATTTTTAGTAAGTAGTTTTCATTTGATCCTATAATTCTTTCATTCACCGATTTGTGGAAATTTTTTTTAGTGTCCTGAAAGGCGCCTTATAAATCAAATGCATTATTATTATTATTATCATCCAGGAGGGAAAAAACACTTTGGATAGTAGGGACTGCATCTCTGCCTGTCCTGACCAGGAAACACTTTGCAACTGTGATCTCCTCTGGCAATAGTTGGATATTGTAATGTGTGGCGAGGGGTTGCAGCAATTCCACTGAGAGAAACTGGTCTGAGGCTGGATAACATGCCTGTATGCCTCTCATAAATTGTTATCCAACTCATGAGAACCTGCTCTCAAGCTCTTGCAGCATTCTGTCGACGACTGGATAGAACAGTCTCTGTCTCAGCTGATCTCCTGAGCTGAGGTCTGAGCTTGTGCCACAAGATGACTCAACTACATACTCGTCCATCCTTTTCTGCTTCCTCCTTTGGCTGGTAGTATGTTCCTCAATCCAAAGGCCATTACATATGGCCTTTGTCCTGTCATACATGTCCACTGCCATCTCTGATGTGCGATAACCTTTGAGTGTGTCCTGCACTGTGCTTTTAAATAGTACAGATATTGAAGATGTGCACTTTAACGCAGCAGCACCTGGAGCCATCCATACCCATGTCCAGTGTCCTATAATAAGCTTTAATCGAACCTCGGATAGTCCGGTTGGTTTGGGGTGGTGTGAAAGCTCATTCACTCTTGCAAGTGAACCCTGCTGCGGTTCATTTGAGATGTGAATGCAAAGCGGACCAAAGGCAGGAAAAGACCCAAAAATCGAATCTTTTTTTAATGAGAAGACTGAAATATATGTATATAATGAAACACACAATCGTTTTTTTTCGATTGCCTAAGCATGATTTGAAAACGGGGCCCGGTGTTTCAAAACACACAATTAGCACAACCACACACACAATTATCAGAACACCTCAGATCCTTTGCTAAATTAAACACTTGTCAAAACCATACACTAATTTTGTTACCATATGAAACACACGTTACATAATGACTTAATTCTGTTTGAACCAGTTACACACACTGCTGTGCTTAACCTAAAACACATTTAGCAATTCTACTTCTCAGTGATTAGAGTACTGTAAGTGAAGTACGCAGATAATGTGCAAATATACAATAAATTCACCAAACACTACACAAGACCAATGCTGTAGACTGATGAAAATATAATTTATTTTCTCTCCATATAACCAAATCAGTCAACATTTCAACATGGAGAATCACAACAATACATGTCCCAGTTTTCATGCTACTATGTGCATAACACTGTAAGCTCAGCAAATATCAGACAAACATAAAATACTGTATCCAGTACAGGTTAAAATTACAGTAACACAATTTTTTTTTGAAAAAATTTAAACAGAAAATACTAGACATTATCTCTTTGCCTAGCTGGATCTGGCAAGATAATTTTTTGTTGTGATTCTCCATGTTGACTGATTTGGGAAAATGGGAGAAAATGTATATTTTCATCAGTCTGCATCATTGGTTGTCTTGTGTAGTGTTTGGTGAATGTATTGTATATTTTCACGTTCTCTGTGTACAGTACTTCACTCTCCTTCCATTTTGGTTGAAGACAGGTGAACTCACCTGCTGCATTTTTATAGTGCTTAAACCTGATTGTGTATCTACAATTAACTGTGTTTTTATTTTGTTATTGGTGTATATGTGTATGTATGTACAGTATATGTATATATATTATATGTATATATATGTGTATATATGTATATTTGTACTCCTGTTGGCGCTTCTTGGACCAGATCAATGTTTTATCTGGCTAAATAAATAAATAAGAAACTGATGATTTGGTCCTGTTAACTTTGAATTTTCTATGGGGACTGCCCAGATCCCTCTCATGGACCTGGACCTCACTTTGAGAACCTCTAATGATTCTAGTTATTCAGTATTCATCTCTAATTAATCTAAAATTGCGTATTTCTGTGCTTAAAAAAAAAAAAAAAAAAAAAAAGTGACCCCCCCCTCCACCCCCCTGGGCTGAAGCCCCCAATGTTTTCTAACCCTAAAAATGCCCCTGTTGTGTGCGTTCTGTTGTTTGCTGATGGCAGCATAACGTTCCTTATTATTATTAGATAGATTATTAATAAAAAGCTATGGTGAAGAAGTATGTTTTTAACTTACTTTTGAAAATATTTACTGATCTAGCCTCCCTAATGTCCATAGGCAGGGTGTTCCATAGCTTTGTTTGGTGCATACTTCACGATGGCTGCGTCCCCGATTTTCTTTTTGCTGTGGTTGGGAACCTTCAATAAACCAGTAGTGGATAATTGTAATGTTCTAGGAGGCACATAGTTGACAAGAGAATTGGCAATGTGGCTTGGTCCTGTTCCATTTAGTGCTTTGTATATAAGGAGGAGGACCTTGAAATCTATTCTAAATGTTACCGGAAGCCAGTGTAGGTTAGCTAATACTGGACTGATGTGGTCTCTCCTCTTGGTTCTAGTTAGTAGCCTAAGGAGTGCATTACAGTAGTCAAGTCGGCTTGAGATAAAGGCATGGATCCGTTTTTCAGCATCCTTTTGATTCATAAATAGCCATACTATATTTCTAAGGTGGAAGAATGATGTTTTTGTAACCTTATTGATGTGTGATTTATAGAGAATAGAGAATATACTTGTAGGGTGCTGTTGAAGAAAGCATCCATCTCATGGAACTGTTATAGAAAAATTATAAATAAATTATAAAATAAATACATATTTCTCTGTACAAAGCTTTAACTAGTTTTAACTAGTCAAGACACTGGGTGACATGTCTTAACAGTGTTCTTAAAACAACGACCAAGGCCCAGGACAGTTTGTCTTAAATAATGTCATATTTTCAGAATATGTCATCTTGTCCTTTGTTGTTTTTAGTTTCATATGAAATCATATCAAAATATTTCATTGTAAGTCTGACCAGAGCTCTTTCTCACTTTTCTGGTCAGATGCTTATGTGTTACACTTGTCTCTGATTGTAAACTGAGGATACTTTCTGTGGCCACAGAAAATAAACTACTATCTGAATTTCTACAGTTCACTGTGTTGGCTCCTTTAAAATATTTCCCGACAGAACCCACCCTGGAATCCTCGGGGCCCTCATTTATCAACAAAGCTTAGAAAGTGTTCTATTTTCGTTCTTAAGCACAGAATTTAGAATGTGTGTACGCAGGGCGGTTAGGTGGCGTAGCGGAGATTGCGTTTGTCACCAACCCCGAAGCTGTGAGCTGGATTCGCCTGTTCGAATCCAGCTCACAGCTCCGGGGTTGTCACCAGCTTGGCTGGCCGTTCACACTAATACAATTGGCTGTATTAGAGGGTGGGAGAAGCTGGCGGGGTGGGTCCGGGTCGTTGTAAACAGCGACTCCTACAGTTCGGTCGGGGCGCCTGCTAAGCGCGGATAGGACCTGAGTGGGATAGTGTGATCCTTCCACATGCTACACCCTCTCAGGGAAGATCCGCGCTGCCAGGTGAAAAGAAGCGGTTGATTGGCTGGACGTGTTTCGGAGGAAGCACGTGATAGCCTCCATTCTCCGAGATGATCTGACTGTGGGGGGTAAGTGCGCAGCGACCAGGAAGGGATTGGGAATTGGCATACGACTAACATTGGAATGGGAGAAAATCGGAGGAAAATGGAGGGGGAAAAAGATCAATAAAAAAAAAAAAAATTGTGTACGCAAGTACTCCGTGTTGATAAATGCCACTTGTTCTACGCTCCATGCTCGTGCACGATTTTAAGTATTTGCATATAGAACCGCCCGTAATTAACCATATACGGTAATGAAACACGCCCATGAAATGTGGAAAAATGGACTAAACCGAGTGAACGCGTGTTATGGGAGAAATACGCGACAGGCTGACAGACATGTACACGGTGATGTCGGATATGATATCTATTAACGACCACCACTCACTCTTCCGCGGAAAAAATCGTTTCCAAAGAAAAGTTTCCCCAAGGGAACTCAGGGCACGCTAAGAGCGGGACGCTTAGCCAGTACTCATATAATTGGTGTTATGTATGTATCCTTGTAATATTATATTGTATTGTATAGGGAATAATATATATTATGTGTTATGTATGTAGGCAGGTTGTATTGTTGTTTTTTTGTCTCCCTCCTGTGTAACCTATCTTTCTCTCAGGGTCAATCAGCAGCAGCAGCAGCTGAGGCTCGTCAGACAATTAACCTCCACATCCCTTCATATATCCCTGTGTGTGCAGTGTTAGCTAGCTCTCTGTCGGTGTCTGTGGGTAATTATATCTGGTGGTGTTGTGGTAGAGTTCTGCTTTTTGGTGTGAGCTAGTTAAAGCTCTGTTGAGCTCATGCTTGTTGGTGTGAGCTGGTTAAAGCTCTGTTGAGCCCATGTTTATTGGTGTGAGCTAGTTAAAGCTTGGTTGAGCTCAGTATTGTACCTTTTGTGATCCTGCCTGTTGTACATTTTTGTTTTACCCATAACCTGTTTTGTGTATTTGTTTATTCATCGTCACCCAGCTTATGGTGATTGTTTTTCTTGTTTGTTAATCTTTTGTTTCGCACACAGGGACATTGAGGACAGGAAGATACCCTGGGTCTACATTTTGCATCACGTAGGTGACCTACTGTTAAAGACACCAGCTTTAGAAGTGATGACCACCACCTGTACTTTGGGGCGTCCGCGCCTGTAAGGGGGGGTGGGCTTTTATTTCTTTTTGATATTTCATTTGGTGTTCACTGGTAAGTCCTCCTTGCTCTCTGTGTTGCTGTTTTTTGAAGTTTGTAAAATAAATATTATTATTTTGCAAATTGTCTCCTGCGTTGTGTGTCACTGCACCCTCACCTACCCTGTCTGTGGCCTTGTGTTGCGTCTCCCCACTGGGGTACGTAACATAAATGGGGGCTCGTTAGTGGGCAACAGACAGCTGGTGTTGGTGGGCAGTGGGCACGTTAGATAGGCTGGTATTTGGTGGTGATTTGGTTTGTGTATCTTTGTGCTGGTGGCTCTTTAGATAATGGCGTCTTTTAGTGTGGAGGGGTTTTTGGGTGATCCCTCGGTTGAGCATTTGGACCTGTGTAGGAAGGAGGACCTGTGTGCTATCGCCTTGCATTTTCAGGTCAGCCTTGCAAAGAGTCTGGCAAAGGCTGACCTGAGGGAGGAGGTAGTACGGCTACTGGTGTATAAGAAGGTGCTCGGTGCAGGTGAAGGTGCGTCTGCTATTCCTTCTCGTTCTGGTTCAGATGAGGATCAGGAGGAAGGAGTAGCTGAGATGGTAGAACCACTTACAGACGGGTTGGAGGATAAGCCTCCCCTCCCGTCTCCAATGCCCAGACGTGCTTCACCCTTCCGTAGTGGGAGTACTGGGGAGGAGGACAGTCTTAAATTGAGTTTAGCATGGTTGCAATTTGAGGAGAGGAAGGAGGAGAGGGAATATAGTCATCGGTTAGCTATTAGGAAAATGGAGCTGGAGGCTGAGGCCCGCCGGTTCGACGCTGAGGTTAAAATTAAGCAACTGGAGCTCGAGGCTGCTAAGGCTGGGAGTCCTGCTCAACCCTCTTCCATGGCTGTGGGGGCTTATGATGTAAGTAGACTTATATCTCTGGTACCTCAATTTCGTGAGGCGGAGGTAGACTCCTATTTGAATGCTTTCGAGCGAGTTGCTACCTCATTGAAGTGGCCTAAAGAGGTCTGGGCTCTCTTGCTCCAATGTAAACTCACTGGGAAAGCCCAGGAGATTTTGTCTGCCCTCCCTCTCAGCGACAGTTTGTCTTATGACATAATCAAGACGGCTGTACTTAGGGCCTATGAGTTAGTGCCAGAGGCGTACAGGTAGAAATTTCGCACTCACAGAAAGTTGCCTGGCATAACTTTTGTGGAGTTTGCTCGTGAGAAGGAATCTCTATTTCATCGGTGGTGTAGGGCTTGTGATGTAGCTGATTTTAATTCTCTGTCTGAGTTGATGTTACTGGAAGAATTTAAAAATAGTCTGAATGACCGTTTGGTAACATATCTCAATGAGCAGAAAGTTGAGACGTTGGCACAGGCTGCGGTACTCGCTGACGAGTTTGTGCTGACTCATAGACAGTAATTTGGTACTTTAAGACATGAGGATAGAGGGTTTTATCCCTCTGCTCAGACTCCAGCTAAGGTGCACACTAGCCCACCACGTTTATTATCTCCCCGCTACAAGGAGGAGCGAGAATGTTGTCATTGTCATCGGGTGGGTCACATTAGAGAAGACTGTGTTGCATTCAAACGCAAGCAGTCTACGCCAAATAGACGACCAAGGGAGGTTGGTTTGGTGCAGACGGTGATAGCTCCGCAGTCAGTAGTCCCCACAAAAATGTGTGACGGCCTGGAGCCCAGTTACGAACCGTTTATGTTGGACGGCATGGTTTCTCTCAGTGGTAGTGAGTTGGACCAGCGTCCGGTGCGCATACTGAGAGATACTGGGGCAGCACAGTCTTTTATCTTGTCAGACGTGCTTCCGTTTAGTGATGAGTCGTCAAATGGCTCAAGTGTGTTGGTGCAGGGGATCGAGATGGGTTTTGTGTCGGTGCCCCTCCATCAGGTACATTTAAACTGTGGTTTAGCACAGGGGGTGTTCAAGGTGGGCATACGCCCGTCGTTACCGGTGAGAGGTGTCACTTTCCTGTTGGGAAATTACATCGCTGGTGGCAGAGTTATGCCCATTTTGGAGGTTTTGGAGCGCCCTGAGGTTTTGCGTCCAGATGTGTTGGCGCAACAGTTCCCTGAGGTGTTTACAGTTTGTGCAGTCACCCGTGCTCAAGCACGTAAGTTGGGTGAAGTAGTTGACTTGTCAGAGACTGTGCTAGCTACTAAGTTGTCTGGCATGCCTATTTCCCCACTTATGTTTGCTCAACCTGCTGTTGAGACGAGGGACAGTATAGCGCTTCAGCAGGATACGCTCACCTCTGAGACAACTCATTTGCCCATGACTAGCGGTAATCTGATCGTTGCTCAGAAGGAGGATGCTAGTTTAGCCACGTGTTTTGCAGCTGCTCTTTCTCCAGAGGCAGCTAAGAACAAGGAAGTGGCCTATTTTGTTGAGAATTATGTGCTGATGCGGAGGTAGAGATCACGGATGGATTTTGATAATGAGTGGAGTTATGTTACACAGATTGTTGTGCCTACACAGTATCGCCAGTCTGTTTTGTCTTTAGCTCATGATCATCCTTGGTCAGGACATCTAGGCATCACCAAATCCTATTGTAGCATCCTGAATATTCTTCTATTATTCAGAAGTGCTAACGTAACCTTCTACTTCCCCTTTGTGCACAAAGACATCATTGATATTCTCACGAACAATGATGCGAGTCCCTCCTTCTTCTACCGGCCGAAATATGGATTATAAACGGCATTACTGGATTCTATTCTACAATCCTTTTCCCTGTGGAGCTAGTAGGTGACCAGCAGGGGGCGGTGAAAGGCAGAGAGCGTACGTGAGAGACGGAGAAGGAAGTGGACGGAAGTGCAAGGAAGCAGTCTCTTCGACAGTGAACTTGGACCGGAGCGGTCATGTCTGGAGAGCCCCGTATTGAACAGGAGTATATTACGGGTTATCCTATGAATGTACTCGTAGTGGAGCCTTGCATGTTTCTCCCTGAATATCCCTAGTGATATACCACGAGTTATCCTAGAATACGAACGGTATAGCCAAGTTGGGCTTAAGTTAAAGTTATTTCCTCTAGTGAGGCGCCCCGCCAGCGTGGCGCGAAGAGGAACGGTGCTTAGGAGCACCCTGCGTTATGATATATCTCGTCTAGCAGAAGGGCTGTTTGGGACCCAGAGTTTAGCTGCAGTGTGAGTGAGGCAAGCTAGATGCGCGTGTCGTCCCAGCACCAGCCCTACAACCAGTCTGCTCCGGCTGCCTGCAACCAGTCTGCTACGCCAGCCTACGACCAGACCTGCACCTGGCTGCCTGCAGTACACGGTTCTACCCGACCAGCAGAGGTCGTCCTCGGCCAGCACACGCTCTCCGCCAGCACTGCCTCTCTGCTCCAGCTCCGCCTGCTAGTATCCCCACCGAGAGCGTTCGACGCCATCTTGCCTTCCGGACGACAGTGGCGTGGCCAGGCGGCCATTTTGGATGAGTACAAATGGGCATTGATGCTCCAGAGCTATTATACAGTATACAGTGTGGTGCAGCCTGCGGGCGAAGTTAACGTTGCTACTACCGTTCAATAGGGGAACCACAAACAATATATGCCGGCATTAAGATAGGACTTCTGTTTGGTATTTTGTGGGCCCACTTGTTGCTTTCTTTCCTTTTCTTTGAGTGTGATAACATGTGTGCTTAATAATATTTTCCCATCCAATTAACCCTTTCCCTGTGGGGAAGTTACAGACCTGGTGTAGTATAGATAACGCCTTTTGGAGGTACTATTCCTGCCGTATAATTAAAGCCTTTTTGAAGGTATTATCCAGGGTGAAGACCCAGACGTGGGCGATGAGTCAAACACATTGAAGTATATTATCCCTGATATTAACCCAGAGGTGGGTGTATAATATACGTGTTTATGAGGTATGGAGTTACCAACGAAACTATAGTGGGACTTCAGTCCAATTGGTCACTAGTAGTAAGTCATTGTACTGACAGTATCAATAACATTAAAGTATTGGATAGGAGCTCTGTGTGCGTGTCGATCCATGAGCCGTTTAACAACTATTTTGGTGTGGGTAACGTTGACATAATTAACTCCTTCCTATTCCACCTTTCCCTTTTCATTGTAAGGTTTCTAGGGTCCGTAAGGGAGGGTACTGCTTGCGGGGGGGACCCAGGGTATTTATTTACAATTCAGTCACCAGGTGTGGGAGGGTCTCAGGAGCAATTGGGGAAGTGGGGAGCGTGTTGGGGAGTAATGCTGACCGCCCTGCTGCAGGGAAGGAAGACCAGAGTACCAGACCAGGTTGGTAAATCCCGGGCCCCATCCACTCACACCACCAGCCTCCAGTCGACGCTCCAGGCCCAAAGACGAGGGTGCAGTCAGACGGAGCTCTACTGTGTCCAGCTACCTTGTGACTGTCAGCAGCCGTTCCCACGAAGCAGGGATAATCCACCCTGCTACACTATGACAGGGTTTTACAGCTCTTTTTTTGGCCCGGGTTAAAGAGGGATGTGACCAGATTCTGTAATACTTGTCATGTATGTCAAGTTACAGGGAAGCCTAATCAGGTTATTAAACCTGCCCCGCTTCACCCAATCCCAGTTATGGGGGAGCCGTTTGAGCATGTGCTAGTGGATTGTGTTGGTCCCATGCCAAAAACGAAGTCTGGTAATGAGTTCCTTTTAACAATTATGTGTGTAGCAACACGGTACCCTGAGGCTATTCCTCTTAGAAAGATAACGTCTCAGTCTGTAGTGAAAGCTCTGATCAAGGTTTTTTCTACGTTTGGGCTGCCAAAAGTGGTACAAACCGACCAAGGTACTAACTTCCTTTCAGGAATATTTGAACGGGTGTTATCGTCATTGTCTATTTCTCACAGGATCTCAAGTGCGTATCACCCTGAGTCGCAAGGTGCCCTGGAGAGGTGGCATCAGACCTTCAAGTCAGTGTTGCGCAAGTATTGTATGGAGGGCGGTAGAGACTGGGATGAAGGTGTTCCCCTAGCTCTGTTTGCTGTGCGAGAAACGGTTCAGGAGTCACTGGGTTTTAGCCCAGCAGAGCTGGTGTTTGGGCATTCAGTGAGAGGTCCTTTAAGGGTATTAAAGGATCAACTTATGGGGGAGGCTCTGCACACCATACCTCCAAAGAGAGGGGTTTTGAACTATGTGTGTAGGTTTAAGGAGCGGCTACATGAGGCATGTAGTATCGCTAGGGAGAGTCTCTCTGCTGCTCAGGGTTCAATGAAACGGCAGTTTGATGGAAAAGCGCTTCCACGTTCTTTCCAGTCTGATGACTTGGTTTTAGTTTTGTTGCCCATCCCTGGCTCTTCTTTGAGTGCTCGTTTTTTTGGCCCTTATGCTATCGAGAAGAAGTTGAGTGATGTTGTCAGGACGCCTGATAGGCGACAGTGTGTGTCACATTAATATGTTGAAGCGTTATCTTCCCAGGGACAACCTGCAGCTGGAGAAACAAAGTACGCCCCCAGGGGCCGCTATGGCGGCTGAAGTACCAGTGACTGTGATTTCTGTTCCTTCTACTCTGCCGGTGGGTGATGAGGATGGTTTGAGTGGTTGTAAGGTCCAGCAACAAACTCCTCGCTTGTGCAACTCGGAGATGTTGTTGAACCTTCCCTCCCTGATGCCACACTTGGGTAAGGAGCGGGAAGCTGACATGGTGGCGCTCATTCACAGTTATCCTGTTTTGTTTGGAGATGTCCCAACCCGCACTACCATTCTGGAACACGACATTGATGTCGGTAATGCAAGGCCAGTCAAACAGCATCCTTATAGGGTAAATGCGGTAAAAAGGGAAATAATGAAGCAGGAGGTGGCATATTTATTGGAGCATAATTTGGCACATCACAGTTTGAGTCCATGGAGCTCACCATACCTGTTGGTTCTGAAACCAGACACCACTCATCGGTTTTGCACTGATTATCGAAAAGTGAATGCAGTAACCATTCCTGATTATTTTCCTATGCCACGCGTCGATGATTGTGTGGATACCATTGGGTCAGCCCGGTATGTGATGAAATTGGATCTTTTGAAAGGTTATTGGCAGGTGCCACTCTCGCCAAGGGCCTGAAATATCTGCGTTTGCTACGCCGGATGCTTTCCTGCAGTATTCTGTGATGGCGTTCGGGATGCGAAACGCACCGGCAACATTTCAAAGACTGGTCAACATAGTGTTGGGAGATGTACCCAACTGTACGGCATACATGGACGATGTGGTGGTGCATTCATTGAGTTGGTCTGCTCACGTGAGCTCACTGAGAACGGTGTTCCAGCGGTTGGCAGACGCTTCTCTGACACTGAACTTAGCAAAATGTGAGTTCGGTAAGGCAACAGTGACATACCTGGGAAAACAGGTGGGCGGTGAAAGGTGCGTCCTCTTGAGGCCAAGATAGAGGCCATAACCTTATTCCCAGTACCGACCACACGGCGGGAACTACGTCGCTTTCTCGGGATGACAGGTTACTACAGGGGGTTCTGTAAGAATTTCTCCTTAGTTGCAGCCCCTCTGACTGACCTGATCAGTCCCTTGGTGTCTTATGTGTGGACAGACCAGTGTCAAGCGGCTTTTGAAAGCTGTAAAGCCCTTTTGTGTAGCGCTCCAGTCCCATTTTAGTAGACCTTTCTCTGTTGAGGTTGATGCGAGTTGTGTTGGTGCTGGTGCGGTTCTGACGCAGGTGGATTCGGAGGGTTTGGTCCATCCTGTGGGCTACTTCTCGAAGAAGTTTAGTGGCAGCCAGACGCGCTACTCTACAATAGAGCAGGAGACATTGGCATTGCTGCTTGCGCTCCAATTCTTTGAGGTTTATGTGGGGTCAAGTGTGGAGCCTGTGGTTGTCCACACAGACCACAACCCACTTGTTTTTTTGCACCGCATGTATAACCACAACCAGCGGTCTCTGCTTATGCAGGGGAATAATGTTGTGGTCCGTCACAAGAAGGGCACAGAGAATGTGTTTGCCGATGCCCTTTCTCGAGGTTAGCTCGTTGGGAGGTGTTTTGCTGTTGGGGACGGTTGAGTGTTTATTTTGATGGTGTTGTTGTGTTTTAGTCAGCCATGGGCTGACTCTTTGGGGGGGGAAGTGTTACGGACTCTGTCCTTATATCATTATGTATGTATCCTTGTAATATTATATTGTATTGTATAGGGAATAATATATATTATGTGTTATGTATGTAGGCAGGTTGTATTGTTGTTTTTTTGTCTCCCTCCTGTGTAACCTATCTTTCTCTCAGGGTCAATCATCAGCAGCAGCAGCAGCAGCAGCAGCAGCAGCAGCAGCAGCTGAGGCTCGTCAGACAATTAACCTCCACATCCCTTCATATATCCCTGTGTGTGCAGTGTTAGCTAGATCTCTGTCGGTGTCTGTGGGTAATTATATCTGGTGGTGTTGTGGTAGAGTTCTGCTTTTTGGTGTGAGCTAGTTAAAGCTCTGTTGAGCTCATGCTTGTTGGTGTGAGCTGGTTAAAGCTCTGTTGAGCCCATGTTTATTGGTGTGAGCTAGTTAAAGCTCTGTTGAGCTCATGTTTGTTGGTGAGAGCTAGTTAAAGCTTGGTTGAGCTCAGTATTGTACCTTAAGTGATCCTGCCTGTTGTACATTTCTGTTTTACCCATAACCTGTTTTGTGTATTTGTTTATTCATCATCACCCAGCTTATGGTGATTGTTTTTCTTGTTTGTTAATCTTTTGTTTCGCACACAGGGACATTGAGGACAGGAAGATACCCTGGGTCTACATTTTGCATCACGTAGGTGACCTACTGTTAAAGACACCAGCTTTAGAAGTGAGCACCACCACCTGTACTTTGGGGCGTCCGCGCCTGTAAGGGGGGGTGGGCTTTTATTTCTTTTTGATATTTCATTTGGTGTTCACTGGTAAGTCCTCCTTGCTCTCTGTGTTGCTGTTTTTTGAAGTTTGTAAAATAAATATTATTATTTTGCAAATTGTCTCCTGCGTTGTGTGTCACTGCACCCTCACCTACCCTGTCTGTGGCCTTGTGTTGCGTCTCCCCACTGGGGTACGTAACACTAGGTTATATACATAACCTGTCGTTATATATTCGTACTGGCATCGCGTCCCGCTCTTAAGCCATACCGAGATATGGGGTAGAGCGGACGCGAGGCCCGACAAATGTACCCCCTGAGGACCCGTAAGCCCACATCAGGGGGGAGGGGAGTCCCGTCACCCCATCCTTCCTAATGAAGAGGGGGCGCAGTCAACTCCACCCGATTGCGAGCAAGAGGGAACTAGAACCTCTTGAACACACAGCACAGGCGGTAACCACGTGTGACCCCACCAAAGGACGGGAAGCAGGAGAGGCCACAGACCTCAGAACCGCCTGGGAGACAGAACCCCCGGTCATGTCCATGAGGTAAAACCTTACGAAGGGACCCGGGGATGACCATGAAGCTGCAGCACAGATGTCCTCCACAGAGGCCCCACCCAGCAGAGCGGCAGAGGCCGCCACCCCACGAGTGGAGTGCGCCCTGACGCCCCCAGGCGGAACCAACCCGGCCAACGTGAAGCAAGGGCAATGCCCTCGCACAACCAATGGGACAGGCGCTGTTTCGACAGTACCTTACCAGCACGAGAGCCACCGTAACAGACAACTGAACGGTAGCCCTGAGGCCCTGAGTACGGCTGAGGTAAACCCCCAAGCCCGGACCGGACATGACAGGTGAAGGCCCGCCTCCAACTCATTAGCGTGAGGAGGCGGATGAAACGCCTGAACCATAATATCCCTGGAGCGGAAGCACTCCGGATATTTTTAGGCACGAAGGCTGGAGTAGGCCGCAGAGTGGCACCGCTATCGGAACGAAAGACAGGCACTCTGGCCGTACCGAGAGAGCACAAAGCACACCCACGCGTTTAGCGGAGGTGATGGCCAGCAAGAACGCAGTCTTGAACGACAGCCGTTCCAACAGCGCTTGCTCAAGAGGCTCAAACGGGGCCAAGGACAACCGACCGAGGACCAATTGAAGATCCCAGCTCGGAGCCAAAGAGCGTTTCACCGGCTTAAGGCGTCAACGCCAAGCAGGAAACGCTTCACAAGAGGGTGGCCTTACACCAGTCTTGGAAAATATGCCACCTACCCACGTAACCCGCGATAGTGGAGGGAGCATGCGCGTTCCGGATGGTACCAACCACAGAAGGATCCATCCTCTCCAGACTCACCCTCTCACCAGCCAACCCACCAGCAGCTGGCCCAGCACAGGGAACTAACAGAGACCCGTGCGCTTGAGAGAGGGCCCGCGATGACCAAGGAACAGGCCATGACGGGATACCAAGAGCTGGATCAGGACCGGGAACCACACAGCTGCGCCCCAGTCCGGCGCAATCAGGATCAAGGACCTGCGCTCCTCAACGTACCCGCCCCAACAACTGACCTAACAGATGTATGGGGGAAAGAATCCCAGGCGGCACGGCATCGGTCCCAGACCTGCCTGACTATGTCCAGACGTAATCCCCACCCGTCAGGGTGAGGACCGCCCGCGACATTACACCTGTACCCACATTCACCCTGCCGGGGATGTGAAGAGCCCTCAGGCCGCGCAGATGGAGAACGCCCATAGCCAGCCGCCCGCCGCCCGGTGCAGACGGGGGGAGCGTACTCCTCCCTGTCTGTCGATATACGACACTGACGTCGTATTGTCCATCCTGACTTGCCTCTCACCGGGTCTATTTCAATACTGGAAAAGAACCACCTCCGTAACCTCCTCCTGGGGTGAAGAGGAGGCCAAGAGGGACCACGGAATGAGCAGATGCCCTCATACCGAGCAGGCGTATCACGGACAGCGCCGTAACCGTCCTAGGACGGAACCTCCCGAGCGTGTCGCAACACGTTCTGAGAGGGATACCCATAGCACTCCACCTGTTGACTGGAAAGAGGAGTACTCTACTTCCAGTCCACAGCAACCCAGGCTTGTAGGAATCCAGCCTGGCATGAGACCTGACGATCAACCTTGACCGCCAAGGACCAGAACGTCGGCAGGGCAGAAGACACTTCGTAACCCCTGACGATGCAGAAGCCCCAGTGCGGCCTCCACTCACTTGGTGAAGATGCGGGGAGCCAGAGAAAAGCCAAACGGCAGCTCCTGGTACTCATACGCTAACCCTGCAAGGAAGCGTAGGTAAGCCCTAGGACGGAAGATCGGGGTTGCGAACACGCATCCTACAGGTCTATGGAGGAGAACCAGACCCCCACCTGACAGTGTTGAACAGGTAGGAGACGATCCAAAAAATGCTGAACCTTCCCATGGGACAGGTCCAACATGGGTCTGACGCCCCCCCCCCCCTCCCGATTTCTCAGCACCAGAGAACACCGGGAGGAAAGCGCCACGAAGATGGCTTGCTTCGTCCACAGAGATCGGATCTCGTCGACCAGAGCTGTCACTGCTGGTGACCCTGACAATAGGGTCTGGGACCGGGTGGGGTTGTGTAATACAAGTCCCCGTCTCAGCGTTCTCTCCATCCACCTCGACATATGGTACTGCTGTAGCCATATGTGATGATACTCCCAATGCACCCGCCGCCATGTGGCGCAGGTCCGCTAGGAACTGTAGATAGGCGGCCCGGTCCCACCCGCTGTGCGTAGCCAACCCTGGACCCGTGCAAGCAGAGCGTTCCGTGTCGGGACATCTGACCCTGACACTACCCACGAGGCAATCGCACCCAAGGGGGGACCCCAACAGAAAGGGCCGGTTTGATATGGGAGAAGCTGCCATCAAACTGGTTGACACACGCTCCCCCCCTGAACACCCCTCTAGCGCATGCTGAGGAGTTGTTCTACAGCTAGACATGCAAGGCGTGAGGACCCCATGGGTTCCTACACGCCGTAGCCCTGCAGTGATATTGCTATCACCCAAATCACGCGTGCCTCTTCTTTGCAGACCACTGCCGCTCTCACGGGAGTGGGAGGCATCAGCGTGATACCCCGCCTGGGGAAGGCAAGGCCGGGGTAACCCGTGCTGAGCATTCAACCGAAGAGGCCTCGAGTCCCCCTGCTGACCACTGTAAATAGTGGCAGCCGTAACACCAGGCTCACCCATCACACAACGTGTGGTGCGGGAGCCACGCGACAGCACAACATTCTCACGGACAGACCCAGGCTCAGCCATCAACTGGGTGTCAGCCCCTGTCCCCATGAGAAGCGAAAAGTGGGGCCGCACGCGCTTCAACGAAGGCACGCGGCCCGCAGCCAAAGGAAACAATCAGAGCCCCTTTTCCGCTGGTGTTGGGGGAGGGAGTGATCGGAGAGCGGGCTGCTCGCGACAGGACGGCGACGGCTTGTATATTCCAAGCCGAGCTCATCCAACATGGCCGATCCCTCGGCCGCCAAGGCTGTCGACCTTGTGGACACCTGTCGATTCAACACCCAGGATACCTTCAAACATAGTTACTAATTGCTGCCAATTCCATACCGTGGCGGTACAGGCTTTAGCAGCCCACCAGCCACTCGCCGGGCCGACCCACCTCATGGCGTCGGCCGGGCGGGGCACTGTTTCAACATGTCAAAAGCAAAGGACTGATGCTAACACGGAGCACCAGTGGTGGTTGCAACCAGCAACCTCCACTGTGGTGTGCACCATGAAGGGGTTAATGAATAAATGAACTAACACCACGAACATACTGTAGAATGGGCAAGCCCATGCACACAACGTTAAGGGGAGGCGGACCAGAGAGAACCAGTCCCGCATTCATTCATAATATTCACAACAGCACACCAGCCCTAGACCTCAGCCCATTTACCCATGAAGGTAAACAAAGCCCCCCCCCGCACTACTCCCCTAGTAGACACCGATTGACCGTCAGCATGAATGGTTGAGAGGAGGGAAGACTGTAGTATAGACAGACATTCCCGTAGCAGAGAGACAGAACAGAAAACAGTAGCCCAATATAGCATAGCGTTCGACGCTAATGTGGACAGAAAAACAGTCAGCTGAGCCACAACACTGGCCGCCGCTAAAATCCCATCCTGCAGCAGTATAGCTCTCATCAGTCCATACTGCCACCCGCCGGGCCGACTCGCACTCAAGCATCGGCTTCCGGGTGGGACACCGTCCAACCCCGCAGAGGCACAGGATCAATGCTACCTGGCTACCTAGCCACGGCACACCCGCCCTGCACCCTGTTGTCAACCCATTTACCCGTAAAAAGGGTAAAATAGGACTCAGCAAAACCCCCCACATTAGCTACCGACTGACCTTCATCAATGAACCGGTTAAGAGGAGGGAAAAGCGGCAACATCCCACGGCGGGGAACATTAGAACAGTGCCCAGCATTTCAGCATTAGTGTTAGCATTAGCATTAGCATTAGCGTTAGCATTAGTGTTTAGCAGCACGCTCCAGGATCGCTTGGAAACCGTCCACTTCAGGGGAACGTTCACCAAACCATTCCGCCCCTGGCGCCGACACACAACTCGGTTGTGAAACAAAACAAACCAGCATTACTAACACTAGCATCAATGCCTGATGACACAGGGCCTACCTGTGTGCGAGCCGGCTCGATAGCCAAACCTTGCACGCTGTCCCTCGATCTGCTGCCACAAGACGAGGGAACATCAGAATAGACCCGACGTGTCGTTGGAACATACCCCGAAGATTCCAGGGGTAAGCAAATCTCCGTAAGCACTCAATATTATCTAAACTTTTCATAACAACTAGTTGCATCCGCTATGATGGAAACGAAAATAGAGGAAGAGTGAGTGGTGGCCACGCCTAGTACTATATAGTACGCCACTAGGGCGGGGCTTGGCAGGTGATGGGTGTATTATTTTTTATTCATTGATGGAGTACACTAGGTACATGAGATGAGGCATATCTCGGTATGGCTTAAGAGCGGGACGCGATGCCAGTACGAATATATAACCACTGTTTGCCGTTGGTGTCATTAATAACCATGCTGGAATATGACTGCCTTTTTTCGTTTCATTCGATTAATACCCAGGGATTAAAGTTCTCCTGTTTTCTACCTGCATATGATTTGTAGAGGCATACAATCTATTTTGATGTCGGTATTAGGTAGGCTATATAAATTATATATATAGCCTACATTATGCAACAGTAATTTGCGCATAACGCAGCATGGCACAGACACATCACACGGAGCCCCGCAAAGCCTGCATACAGTAAACTAACTTGATCGTTAATATAACTGTTGTCCATGTATCTTTACGCTTATAAAAAACGTATTAATAATATGTCTAGGCTATAGGCCCTCGTTTGGCCATAATAGCCTATTCTCAATGGCGAAATCTCCTCGCTGACGGACCCATGTATAGCCTATATCATATTCCTATTAGGGCTGTCAGTTTATCGCGTTAATTCGATTAATTAATTACACAGCAAATTATCGCGTTATGAAAATTAACTCAAAATTTATTTACATTTTTTTTAAATTGTTATTTTTTTATGATTTCAAAAAAAATCGCATTCATTCCATAAGAACGTAGAATACACATTTACAGACTTTATTTTAATATGCTCCATTTGCATGTTCTTGGTATCTGATTCTAGGGACATCTATGGATCTCAGGGAATGTATTCCCAGTGTCAGAAATACTGTGTCTGTTACTAGGCTTGAGTAAATTGTAATGAACCAAATGAGAATATCAATAAAAAAAAATGTATCTTTGACTGTGAATAACACCATGCTAAAATTGACCAGACCTGAAAAATCTAAGCAAATTAATAAATGGAAGATGATTAAACAGATGGTTTTGTAGATACAGTACTGAATTCTGCCATCCGGACACATGCCATTTGAAATATGATTATAGAATATAGAATATCAGGCCTAAAATGGTTATGTGATTAAAATGTGATTACGAATCCTGTAATTAATTAGATACATTTTGTATCACCCACACGATATATGCTACCTGTATCCAGAGCATGTATGCTTTTCATCCATTTATGCATTTAAGCATTTATGCAGGTGAACACCAGAAAAGCTGCTGGCCCAGATGGTATAACAGGACGCATACTTAAGTCCTGTGCCAACCAGCTAGCCCCTGTGTTCACCGCCATATTTAATCAATCCCTGGCGGAGTCAGTGGTCCCTGCCTGCTTCAAGATGTCTACCATCATCCCTGTACCAAAGAAACCCTCCCCAAGATGTCTCAATGACTACAGACCGGTGGCACTCACCTCTGTGGCCATGAAATGTTTCGAGAGGCTGGTCAAGGATCACATTTGTGCCTCCCTCCGCAGTGATATGGACCCTATGCAATTTGCATACAGGCCAAACAGGTCCACTGACGATGCGGTCTCCCAAGTACTGCACAGCACCCTCTCTCACCTTGACTGCCAGAAGGGGGGCTATGTGAGACTGTTGTTCATTGACTACAGCTCAGCGTTCAACACCATAGTCCCCACCAGACTGGTGGACAAGCTGATCGAGCTGGGTCTGAGCTCCGCTCTGAGCGCCTGGATACTGGACTTTCTGAGCGAAAGGCCCCAGGCGGTCAGGGTGGGGCGTCAGACCTCCAACACCATCACCCTGAGCATCGGGTCCCCCCAGGGCTGTGTTCTGAGCCCCCTGCTGTACTCACTATACACACACGACTGTGTGGCCAAGTTCAGCTCCAACTCCATAGTGAAGTTTGCGGACGACACAGTGGTGGTGGTGCTGATCTCGGACAACGACAAGAAGGCCTATCGGGAGGAGGTTGAGGTACTGGAACGCTGGTGCCAGGACAACAGCCTGCCCCTGAACATTGGTAAAACCAAGGAGCTGATCTTGGATTATAGGAGAGGAAAGCAGGAGACACACACACCACTGAGGATAAACGGGGCTACCGTGGACAGGGTGAGCAGCTTTAAGTACCTGGGGGTCCACATCTCAGAGGATCTGACATGGACAACACACATAGACTCAGTCGTAAAAAAGGCGAAGCAGCGCCTCTACCACCTGAGACAGTTAAGGAAGTTCAGAGTATCTGGGAAGATACTCCAGTCCTTCTACTCCGGAGCTGTAGAGAGCATCTTGACTGGAAACATCACTGCCTGGTATGGAAACAGTACAGCACAGGACAAGAAGGCCCTACAGAGAGTGGTGCGCTCAGCCGAGCGTACCACGGGTATTGCACTACCACCCCTGCAGGTTCTATACAACAAGAGGTGCAAAGCCAGAGCCTGCAGAATAATGAAAGACCCACACCACCCCAACAACAGCCTGTTCATGCTGCTGAGGTCAGGCAGACGCCTGCGAACCCCAGCTACTAGGACAGAGAGACTTCGGCTCAGCTTCTTCCCCCAGGCCATCAGAGCCTTAAACACTGAACTCTCCACACACAAGCACACATGAGCACACACACGACACACACACTGTACACGCTCACACACTAGCAGCCACTTTAACATGAGCAAGCACACACTCATGCTGCACACGCCCACACTTATGGCCACTAAGGAAAGGTCACTTTAAAAATAGTATAGTATAACCTGAGATTGTATAAAATAGCATGTACAGAAAGACCCAGTGCCTCATCCGTAGCTAACAGTGTATTGCACTACCAAAGGACCTAGCATGTCCTCCATGCTCTGTAAATAACTTATGTACAAATACCGATATGCCCTACTATGTTACTTGTTTATTGCACAATGTTGTTTTATTGGATTCTATTATATGTTGTTACTACTGTATTGCACATCGTTGCGGGCAAGACCACCCGCATTTCATTGTATACTTGTATGCCGTGACAAATAAAACTCTTGACTTGACTTGACATTTAAGACACATTTATTGCAAGGGTTTTGTAATACACATAAACTCAACAAATAACCTCTGTTCTCGTTGCAATGCGTTTTTAATTCTTTCTTATACAGTAGGAAGGGGGAAGAACACTATATCATGGGTGTTCATATGACTTGTATTCTGCTTACAGCTTCGAAATTCCACTTATTTCGTTTTACAATGTCAAAGCCTTTTAAATATAATCAAAGCGTTCCCGTATTTCTACAATCTATGCAGTCTTCATATTCTACCGCTGGGCGCCAGGTACACACGGTCTGAGCTGTGCGTATATATACGCACAAAGTCAAGCCCACGTTCAAATTGATAAGTCCCACACTTTTCTTAGAAATGATCATACGCACGGGTTACGCACATATCTGTGCGTATGCACCATTGATAAATGAGGGCCCAGGGCCTTGGTCATTGTTTTATGAACACTGTTATGACTGTCGCCCTAGTGTCTGAGAAACTGTATACTAGTTAACTATATTAACTAGTCAAGGCTGTACAGAGAATATGTATTTAACAGAGCTATGAACATGCTGTCTAGAGTACTAATAGTAAGCTGTACAAATGATGTAATAGGATGAAACATATAATATTTCCCATAACACACCTCAATAGTGGTTTTAATGGACAATGGTGGAAATTAATTCAAGCAAAAATACTTATATTGAAAAGTCTCTGGCCTGCCGTCAATCTTCCATACGTGCAAAGTTGTATCCAAAGTGGATCAGAACTGTGGGAACTACGGCAGGAGCCGACAGGCGTACAGGAAGGAGTGATGGCATTACCCGCTTCCCATCGCCCCCACGAGTGGCAAACGTCACGCTTTATGATTTACTGTTGTGATTGCTGTGCTTTCGTCTGCTGTAAGACATCTTTTCATGCCAATAAAGCTCTTTGAAATGAAATTAGAGAGAGAGAGAGAGAGAGAGAGAGAGAGAGAGAGAGAGAGAGAGAGAGAGAGAGAGAGAGAGAGAGAGAGAGAGAGAGAGAGAGAGAGAGAGAGAGAGAGAGAGAGAGAGAGAGGAGAGAGAGAGAGAGAGAGGGGGGGGGGGGGAGAGAGGGAGAGAGATGGAGAGGGAGAGGGAGAGAGAGAGAGAGAGGGAGAGGGAGGAATGTGGCGCATTTCTGTCCTGGAAATCGCTCAGAACCCCCCCCCCTCCTTATGGTCAATGAACTTATGAAAGCTGTAAATTCTCTGAATGCTCGAGGTCTCTAGTTTGTGGTTGTACCTCCCCTCCCCCCTCCCCCATGTTGCTATGACGCCTGCATTTCCTCAAGGCGATCAATAGAGGAATATCTTATCTTATCTTATCTTAAAATTCAATGAGGCTGCGGTTATCCTAGAGGTCACCGTAGGCCATTTCATACAGTGAGTTTAAAAAAGGTCCCACTCTACAAATGGTTACTATGGGGACGAACATCATCACATATTAATACAGTTGGGCTCATTATATCCAGATGTATGCAATTCCAAGACTGTTTAGTTACCCATAGGAAATGTATTCTACCCATTTGTATTCATATCTTGAGGTGAGTGGCCTAGGGACCCCTTTGAAAATGAACAGTTTAGTCTAGTCCAGCGGTTCTCAAACTACGGGTTGCGACCCAAAGTGGGGTCGTGGGTAGGTGACAGCGGGGTCGTGCAATTTTCTTTTTTTTAATCAATATTATTTTTTGAACATTATTATATGTTCTGGCAACATATTTTGGCTAAATAGGCCTTGTTTTATAAATGTGTATTGATAAAATAGTGCTGTAATAGAATTTTCGAATAAATATGCATGATCAAGTTCAACAACGTGTGCTTTTATTTTGATATTCCTTAATTCCACGTTAAAATTACGCACACAGTGTGGGGTCGCCAATTTTTTTTTTAAATTAAATGGGGTTGTGGTATAAAAGGTTTGAGAACCCCTGGTCTAGTCTAACCATGGAGCATTATTTAGCCCCCTTCCCAACCAGCTAGCATGACCTGGTTGATAGCAATGGGTACCTTAGTGTGTCTAGTTTCATACCAGGATCTTAAACTAACTTAAAACGGAGCCCGCCACAGCTTTTATAAAGGCAGCCCCCCCTAGGCGGCTGGGTGGCGCAGCGGACTAAGCGCTCGTCACCAACGCGAGAGACACTGGTATCGAATCCGGCTGTCAGCGTTGCCTCCGGCTTGGCCGGCCGCCATACTGGCTCAATTGGCAGAGTCAGCGGGAGGGAAGTTGATGGGTGGTAGTCTGGTCATTGTAAACAGCGACTCCTACAGGTCGGTCAGGGCGCCTGCACAGCGAGGGAGGGAGTTGGTGAGGGTAGTGTGACCTCCCACACGTTACACCTCGCCAATGAGAGTCCGCGCTGGCAGGTGAAAAGAGGCTGCTGGCTGTCTCCTATGTCTCGGAGGAAGCATCTGATAGACTTCAGGGCTCCCCAGACCGACCAGTGGGGGGGCACATGCGAGCAACGACCAGGAAGGGGAGGGGGGAATTGGCATAACGACTAAATTGGGATGGGAGAAAAACACAGAAAAAACAGGAGGAGAAAAAGTGGATACAAAAAAAAGAAAGGCAGCCCCCCCCCCCCCCCCCCCCCCCCACACACACACCCTACGGGTCTCAGAGGGTTAAACTTGACCTCACTGTATAACATGATATATTGTGATCTCAAGGTTACAGCACCATGAAACTTCACACCCACAAACTAGAGACATGGGTCAATAATTGGTGTGTGGGTCGTCTCAATGCTTTGTCAATAGGAGGGGTTTCCTGAACCATTTACAGAAAGAAAAAAAAACATTTATTTCTTCATTCATTTGTTTCTCTAATAATGTCCCAATTAGCCCTTATACACTCTGAACGTAAAACATTTTAATAGACACCTATCAAAACACAATTATTACAGACAGTATTAGTACAGTTTACACACAGTGCTGAAGCTGTATCTCAAATTAATCTTCAGATTGCCAGCTTTCATATGATGTATAACACTCTGGATTAGTGCCCTCAGGAGCCTCTGGGCACTATGCCTGTGATAATTACATACTATTTCAAACAGTCAGTAACACTTTATAATGAGGGTCGTTAATCAATGGAAACTAATCATTTCTTAATTATTCTTAACGCTCCAGTAACGACTCATATTAACATTTTTATTAACGTTAGGTTATGACTATAACCAAGTTCTGTTAGTTAGGGGCGATGCTTGGCATCGCCTTCTGCACTATCTCGCGTACGTGCACGCGTACTGAATAAACCACAAATGTACCTCTAATACCAGTATTAGTCTGACCACACCCCTCATCAGCTTACCTTCATAAGCAGGTGTGTGGTCACCTGCTCTCCTCCTTCCCAAGCTTTCACCACAAGGTGAGGACAAGGGCTGCAGCGGCGTCCGATGCCAAGCATCGCCCCTAACTAACAGAACTTGGTTATAGTCATAACCTAACGTTCTGTATCGTTAGTGGCTTAGCTTGGCATCGCCTTCTGCACAAGGGAGGCCAAGCGGAGCCACTTGGCTGACAAATACACCCCGCTGACAGCCCCCCAAAACCATCAGAACAGGGAGGGCCGAGCCCCCCCGACCCCCCCTAATGGAGGGTAGCCCCCCTATTAGGGACGTCACGGGAGGGCGACGGACCCGACCGTGCGAAGAGGCACTCAAGCAACTCAACGCACAGGGTGAGCAGACCGTGGCTTGACCCACGACTACACACACGCACAACCCGCATGCCACCCGGGAACGAACGGAGGAACAACCTCGTTACTGCCCCCAGAATCACGGGGTCAAGGGCAAACCCAACCCCGTGGCAAGGCCGTAGCAGCGGAGCACGAAGGAAGACCCAGACCCACCAAAAGGACTGGACTCCCTGGAATGGGGGCCCGGAGAAGTCCATGATGCCAGCATCAAGACCCCACCAGGTGGGCACGTAGTGCCCCGCCCCCCACATCGCCAGCGTATTCGGACAAAGGCCCCTCAGTTACTGCACCTGGTATTCCCAGGCGGAACCAACCAGGCCAGTAAGCCGAGCGGGCCCCGTCCCCCCAATAGTACACCGCCTGGCACACTGACCCTGTAGAATAGGCAGTCAGCATGGCCGTAAGCACACAAAAAAGGTTAACCAACGGAAGCAGGCAGCGCACCGGGGAAAAACCAGGCAACAGGCTGTTAACCCTAGCCTGGAGACTGCGGACGAGACAGGCGCCAGAGGGGACAGCTGAACACAGCCGCCCCGGCGGAAGGAGCGTAAGCTGGCGGTGTTGCATGACCAAGCCTCCATTTAACAACCCCCACCCAGAGGGGTCGAGGCAGAGAAGGCTGACACGATTGGCAGACGTCATGAACGTGCAGGGGCACCCTCAACCGGTGAACCCGGGAGTTGACACTGCTCCAACACACCAGGGAATCAACCACCTCGGTGTTACCCAATGCGGTGGTTGTTCCTATAACCCCTCAAGAAAAAACTCCAAAACACACCTGCGGGTATACACCGGCTATACCGCAGTACAAGCGTTTCAGTTTCCAAAAAGGGTTAACCCAGGCCTACGGGTCGCAAACATCACTTCGGACCGGGCCTGGCGGTACGGGAAGCACAGGGTCACCAGAGGAGGTCAAAAAACCACCCCCACAGGCCCCTCTTCGCCATGCGTGAGAGAGGAGCGAAAAACAATGGAGAACCAGCCCCTAAGCACACCGTACCTGGTATTCCCCGGCGGTCTCCCAACCAAGTACTAACCAGGACCAACCTGTGTAGCGGCCGAGATCCGACGAGATCGAGCGCGTACAGAATGGCATGGCTGTAAGCCATGACGACAGTGCTGAGTAAAAACATACCCAACCAGGGTCTCCATAGCGCTTAACCCTGTGACACCCAGACCGACCTGGCATTTTTCCCCCTGAAAAAAGCCCAAGTCCCTCAGGGTACCAGAACAGCAGATCTGCATCCCCGGCGGACAACGGGTTCAACTGATCTGGACCAGCGTGACCAGAACCAGTCCCGTGCCCTAACCACGCCGACATGCCTACTCCAGGAGAAGGGCAGATATGCGTGTTGATCTTAACATGAAAAGAAGGCGCCACCCAGACGTCGGGACGAACCGCGCCTGGTGGCCCACCCCAAGGGCGTGAGACCCCACTACATATGTTCAGATCCATCCCGTCATCATCCCCCAGACATGAACGAGGATCCGTCGACAACCCACCCAGGTCATGGGATGTGGTCGCCGGAAGAGGAAAAACCCCCATCTCAGTTGCTTTATAAAAACGCTGTTTCAACCACAAGCAACTAAGGCGTGCCAGTCAATCGCCTGTTTACAGCGAGCTAGCACTATACGTGCGTCGGGACACACCCCCATCAATGAACAGGCTATTTAGACCTGTCATTGAATCCCCAAGGCGCCCAGGGGAACGACAAGAGGGGTGTGACACTCCCTAACTCCAACACTTCTGGAATAGAAAGAAGGAAGCATCAACAGTATGTATCCCAGTCTACACAGCCGGGGTAAAAAATGTTCACATTTTTACATCCCACCACCCTCCCATAGGAAAGAGACGGGGATCCCCAGAGAGACTTCCCACGCGAGCTGTACAGATTGAAAAGAATATATTGCACCTTGAGCCATGTAAAAAACTGGTTTTAGGGCCTCCGGGGAAGAGGCACCGAACCCATACACACTCAATAAACGAATTGAATCGAATATACATACAATAGAAAAAGGACCCTTCTAGAGGGTCCACTCACTTTGACAATCTGAGGAGGAAGGCTCTGTACTCTGATGGAGGCTTCCTCACATGGATCACATGGAAGAAGGAGTCCGAACTCACAGAAGGCCTGAGTAGGCGCTTGGTGAGGAGGAGCCCTGACCACCCCCCCTGAAAACAGATCCATCACATGGACCTGAACAGCACACGGAAGTCCTACCAACAGAGACGCGCACGGTGACGTACTCTATGGCGGGGGAATTCCTGCGGTGCACACGCCCAATATACCAGGCCGTGGGACCAGGAACTCCCTCCCCCCCCCCCCCCCCCCCCCCCGTAACGTGCCGAACCGCCACGTGACGGGAACCTTGAAGGACAGGGGGTGTACCCCTGACCGACAGAACAATGGGGAGAGGAAAGGTTACCAGTTCACCCCTTTACGACCCCACACCCATGATACGACGTAACGACAAAAAGAGAATATGACACAGTCATAGTCAGCTCTATGAAGCGTTTCACAGCTCCACACAGCGCACGAGCTAACCTGCTATCTGATTTTTACTAAGGAAAAACACAGAAAAGAGAGGGCTCTAAGAACCCCGGTCCAACATACACATGTGCTTCTGTGGCCAGTACAACCCAGTTGTAGGTCACATGACACACACAACCCATCATCATCACAATGAGAGAATACATCATTCTTGATTAGTATCGACCACAGGCCTTGCTAAGCACACATGACAGCAACCAAACCAATTTCCCTTTAGGAAATAAGTTTCTCCAGCAGATTTAGCACAACCTCAGCAATCAAGCTGAGAGTTACATCGTATCCCTACCACACAAAAGACACAATTAATGCACAACATGTCTGATAGGAGGTGATAAAGTCCCCAGGGAACCGGGGGGGGAAAAACACAATCCTCCTATTTTACCCTCAATACGGCCAGTTAAAACAGGAAAACCTGTTAATGTGTGAACTCACTGTCCATTGTCATTACAGTCTGAGAAAGAACATTCTTTTACTCACTCGTCACCAAGCATAGCTTCATAGGTTAGTTGCCTTAGTAGTGAGTACACGGTACACATAAACACCATGATGTTTCTCACACAACAACCAGATCAATACATCACGACCTGCACGGAGAAGCTACTGCCAGTGACAAAAACAGCTCACACACAACCCGCAACGTATCTCAAATGCATTGCAACAACACACGTTTTGGGAAAAAACACCGTCATTCACAATACATTTAGCAAGGTAAAACCAGAAGACGTGTTATGAGGGTCTGGCCAACCCCGTACCTGCCCGGAACGCAGATCAGCGAAGTGCAGTCACAAGCCACCGTAGAACACAGCCCTCTTTGTTGACGCAATCCCCGTCTAGGCTCAGGCAGGGTTGACGAACATCCCCTGTCAAGGACGACGTCGTGGTCAAGAGTGTAAAACATGTTAAAAATCAAAGCACGTTCAACAGAATAGCATCAAGCTAACGGCTGCTCCAACCGTTCGGGTGCTATCGCTTCCGCTCGCGAGACGCCGATCTACGACGCACGCGATCAGGAGCGAGCTCCCGGCGGCGCGCGAGAAGCCAAGCTACCCCGCGCCAGGCCACCGACCGGCTAACCGTAAGCTATGAACATGTAAACAATGACATAACACTCACCCAGACAGGCCGCCGTTCTGAACCCTCCTCACTTTTTAAGAGAAAAGAGAAAACAAGACGTCAACACCGCTTCACAACGGTGACAGTAACACGTCCGGCGGAATCAGCACAGTACCAACTGGCCTGTATAGCTGACTTTGAACATGAATCTGCCGCTATCGCACATTACATGCACATATCCCCTCGTGAAGGAATACTCTCATTTGGATATGAAAGATGGGGTCTTAACACGGTGACAGAGAGAATCCACTCGTCCAGAACACACAGGGATCACCAGTGTCAATGGTCGCGGCCCACTAGTTAAAACTATAATGGTCGCCAGACCAAGGCCTTCTGTCGCCTAGACGGCTAAACAAAGGACCCTAGCCTGGGGCCGGTTTCCATAAACTTTGTCTAGTAGCCCCCATAGCACTAACAGACAAGTGGAGCCCGCCAGCAAACACTACTCACCCAACCTGGAACGCACCGCTCCTCACAACAGCGGCATGTCCGACAGTTCAGCTGTGGCCTGACAGGTTTCACCCCAACAAACACAGCAAGGAACTGCAGTTGAGAAGCATGCAGCGGCGTGCTCCCAATACGAAAACCGGTGGAGGGTTTGTAGAATGATCATCATCTTCTAGACACTCCAGTACGAAGACAATATCGCCGTATTTTCTCGAAAATAGTGAGAGAGAAAATAAAGATATGATGTCAACGTATCCTTGTTTCCCAAGCTGTTCCTAATCCAATTTCTTCCATCATGGTGTCAAGTGTGGGGATCTACCGAGGCACCTCTTCCTTGTGGTGAAAGCGAGAAGGAGGAGAGCAGGTGACCACACACCTGCTTATGAAGGTAAGCTGATGAGGGGTGTGGTCAGACTAATACTGGTATTAGAGGTACATTTGTGGTTTATTCAGTACGCGTGCACGTACGCGAGATAGTGCAGAAGGCGATGCCAAGCTAAGCCACTAACGATACAGAACTTGTGTTGTACTATTTAACAAAAATAGAATCTGCAGTGTAGACCAAAACACACCTTTGATGCAAAAAGCCCGATCAGTGATCCAAAGGTAAACAACTGCGTAGCCCCACCACTCATTATGTAAAATAATGTGGAGACATGTATGACAAACCAGAGGTTTGTCACAAATAGGGAGTCCACACGTGATACCAAGTTAACAAAGAATCAATCAAACACATGCGCCAAAAAGGGATATTTTTATCTACAGAGCTAAATGGCGTTTCCAACCAAACTATCATGGATACCCCACATAGGGAATTCTACATTATCCACTTGGTTTAAGAGTTTAGGCCTCTTCGTGTATTATCAAAATTAGTCCTATGCTTATACAGCAGTCAATGAATTAAGGCCAACAGGTAAAGGGATAATACACCAAACAATGAAACACCATCAAATCAAACAAAGCAACACAATTTCAGACACAAATCATCTCCAACACCCCTGCTGACCGGTCACCCTTTCCCCTCACCCTCGTGCCTTCGCTCTCTGCAACATAGGAACCTAAGAAGCAAATTAAGAGAGCAAGAGACAGAAGAGATTGGGGAACAAACGAGACGAGAAGAACAGAGAATGTTAAAGGATGATCTGCGTTTCAAAACAATGGAGTCAACCCTATAATTTAAATGGTCAACCACGCCCAGACGCATGTCATCAGGTGCTGGAAAGTCAACATCATCCATCTCAGCACAATGACCATAAAGAGATTTTATCTTCTTTTTTTCCCTTCTCTTTCTCTTTCCAGTTATCTTTTTCTTTCTCTTTTTTCCATGGGGGTCGTCACACATGTTTTAATTTTTATGGCCTTAAAGCAAAGGTTTGGTTACGTCAGTAATGGTTGTAAACACTCCAGTAAAGACATAAATTGTGTAAGTCTTTCCTTCTATGAATCACAAATTCTTTATGAATGTATGTCATATAAACACACCTCACAGGTACGTGGTCAAAAACCTTGATAGTCTCCATTTAACAACAATCACTTTGCCAACACTGTGAAGGTTTCATTGTAAAACACTTTGAGTGCCACAGGTCCGGTGCCCCGGAACCCCGTTGCGTGCCACCACCCACTTCAATGATAGAGCTCTCATATTTGCGAATGCATAAACTATATCTTAAATTATGGCTATGTGTCTAATATGGCCGTCGCTTATCAATGACTTGTTTGCAGTCAACATTGTCAAAACGGATTGTTTTTTAATCGGTTCATTTCCGTTTTATACCATTTTGAAAAACGCTAGTTTCTTGAAAGTTTCAGAACATTTCAGAAGATTCTGTGATAATCGCCCTTTACTGGAATACACAAAAAACGTTGTCATTTCTCGGCCTATTTATGAATCGTTTTCAAATAAACGCTAGATTATCGATAGTATATGTGTACTTATGCACGCTAGGGAAGCGGGCTGAAAAATCGATTCTCTTATTTCCTGATCAGCACACACACACACACACATACACACATAGGGCCCACGTTGATATATCTGTGAAAAAAGCTCTGATTATCCCAAGACTGGTCAAATACATTCCTTACCTCAGATCAGATGTTCTCCAAAAATATTATTCCAATTCCTGATCGCCATTCCAAATATCGATCGTGTTTATTGATCCAACGCTGGGTACTGGAAACACACATTATCCGCCGTTCTGGTGGTCGGCGATGACTTCGATCGCCTCCGGTTACATGCCTGACAAGTCAAATGTGGAAGCAGGACTTTTTTTTCTCCATGCGTTTCATTCAATCCAATCGAAAGGGGTGCAGTACCATCTGGAAAGACGATAGGGGGCGGTATTTTCCCTGTTCGAGTTCAGACAGATCCCCACTGGTAACGTGAGGTTAGATTGATGAAAAATGAATGGAAATCGATAATTAAAAAAATAACGATCAAAAACGAGATCTCTCGTCTCTCTGGCACTCACCGGTTGGCATGAACTAACGAGAAACTCGTCGCTGGCACTCAAAGTGTTAAAGGGGAACTATCTTATAAATGGATTTTTCCAGTGGTTTGCATTGTTTTCTAGCAATGTGGGGTTGTACCAACACTGACTAGATGTGGAATCTCTAGCTAGTCCCGTTTCTTCAGTTCAGCTCAGACAAGAACTTCCCCCACTGAACCAAGCCATTCAGAATTTAGCGTATCTGTGACGTGTAAGAATTCTGATCTGCATACCTCAGCTCCTTCTGTGGTTGTAGCCACCGCCCACAATCAACAATTCGCTCAACAACGGAGCGAGTGGGAATAATGCGGAAGCGGTTTCCCTGTCACTAACACTTCCTCAAAAGATAGAAAAAGAGAGAGTGAGAAGGAGAGAGAGAGAGGGAGATACAGACAGATAGAGAGAGGGAGAGAGAGGCTCTCATACGGTGCGACTCGTCTCGGAGCAATCTCTTTTCTGTCTAATAAACTATGTAGTGTTTGCAAAGCGGAGTCAAGTCAAGAGTTTTATTTGTCACGGCATACAAGTATACAGTGAAATGCGGGGGGTCTTGCCCGCAGCGATTGTGCAATAGTACAATAATACAATAATACGAATCCAATAGGATGAGAATAAGACATTTGTGCAATAATACAAGTAATAAGATAAGACATATCAGGTATATGTACATAAAGTTTACAAAAAGCATGGTAAGACATGCTAGGTCCTGCGATAGTGCAATACACTGTTAGCTACGGATGAGGCACTGGGTCTTATGCTATACTATACAATCTACAGTTATACTATGTGTCCTTATGCTAGCTTGCCAGTGTGAGGGCTGTGGGTGTGTGTGGGTCATGAGCAGATAATAGGGAATCTTAAAGTTATACGTAAAACGAAAAACCACAAAACTGCTTACGCAGACGTTTTAGGAGAAGGGGGAAAATAAACAACACAAAACAACCTTTACAGGTGAAAGCCTCAAAGTGAGTGTTTAAGAAAATAAGTAAAGTCCAAAAAAACAGGACGACACTCATTAAAGGGGTATTGTAGAAAGAATAAATAAGCCACAAAGGCAACTCCTAAAACCAGAGTTTATATTGAAAACATAAAACAATAAACCTCCACCAAGGGAGTTTATGTGCAACGGACAGTTCCAAAAGAACAAAAGAAAACACTACCATGAAGGACTCAGCCTCTATAAAGTAAAGTGTAAACTAAGCCAGTAGCCGAAAACAAGATGGCTACAAAAGAAGGCTAAATGCTGAATAGGGCAGCACTACACTTAAATATAATGAGCCTGACCAAACGTATAGCCAGCACAAGGAAAATGAAAAAGCAGTTGACACTGCAATCTCCAAACTTAAATAGACTCCACATGGCCATAGGCACAGCTGCACTGCATCAGGTGCAATCAAGCCCACACACCTGCCGACCCATGAGGCAATTAACCACAGGGAACAGGGATTGCCAGCTATCCCTCACAGAGAGGTGAAATAAAGCAAAAATAGACAGCTGTCCCTCACAGAAAGGTGAAATAAGGCAAAAACCATGACAGGACCCCCCCTCTAGGGGGCGGCTCCAGACGGACCCTCTGAGACATGTCTCCGAAACTCCAGAACAAGCTCAGGGTCCAAAACGTCCCTGGCTGGAACCCACGTGCGCTCCTCTGGCCCATAACCCTGCCAGTCCACCAGGTACTGTATACCCCTACCAACCCGCCTACTGGACAGGATACGCCGTACAGTATACACAGGTTGGCCATCAACGAATCGAGGGGGAGATGGAGGTCTCTCTGCAGGAACCAACCTGCTCCTCCGAACCGGCTTAAGGCGGGATACGTGAAATGTAGGGTGTACCCTCATCGACGAGGATAACCGAAGACGCATCATGACTGGGTTTATCTTGCGAACAATAGTGAAAGGGCCCACAAAACGGGGAGCGAGTTTGCGCGACTCCACCCGTAATGGAAGGTCGCGTGTGGAAAGCCACACCTGTTGGCCCACACGGTAGGAAGGCGCAGGGCGACGGTGTACATCCGCCGACTGCTTGTGCCGGGCCGCAGCACGCACAAGAGCCGAACGCAACCTCTTCCATGTTGCCCGAGACCGACGGATAAACGCCTCGGCAGATGGCACCCCCACGTCCCTCTCCTGTTCAGGAAACAGTGGAGGCTGATACCCAAACTGAACCTCAAATGGGGAGAGACCAGTGGATGCATTGCACAATGAATTATGTGCATATTCTGCCCATGCCAGTTGGTGACTCCAAGTGGTCGGATTGGAGGAGGCCAAGCAGCGAAGCGTACTCTCCATAGACTGGTTGGTGCGCTCTGTTTGCCCATTGCTCTCCGGGTGGAACCCTGATGACAGACTAACCGTCGCACCCAGTATAGCGCAGAATGCCTTCCAAAACCGAGCAGTAAACTGGGGTCCACGGTCCGACACCACGTCCTGGCAGATGCCATGAATTCGGAAGACATGGTCAACCACCAGTTGAGCGGTCTCCTGAGCAGATGGCAGCTTGACCAGCGGAATGAAGTGAGCTGCTTTGGAGAACCTATCCACCACCACCATGATGACACTGTGACCATCAGAAGGAGGCAGACCAGTCACAAAATCCATGGCGATGTGGCTCCACGGACGACTAGGAATGGGCAAAGGATGAAGCAACCCTGGTGGTGACTGTTGAGAAACTTTGTTCCGTGCACAAACGGGGCAGGCTGCCACAAATTCCCGAATGTCCTTCATCATATCAGGCCACCAGAACCTTCTGGCCAAGAAGTCACGAGTTCTGTGCACTCCGGGATGTCCTGTGAGCCGAGAGGAGTGGCCCCACTTCAACACCCGAGAACGAATGCTGTTTGGTACAAATAACCGACCCGGGGGCACCCCACCCGGATCTGGTTCCAAACGTTGTGCCCTCCGCACAGCAGAGTCAATGCTCCATGTCACAGGAGCTAGGATCTGTCCTGCAGGAACAATGGGCTCAGGAGGACGGTCCTCTTCTGATCCATCATATAACCGGGAAAGAGCATCCGGCTTGATATTTTTAGACCCGGGACGGTACGTCAGGAGGAAATTAAACCGAGAGAAAAACAGTGACCAGCGAGCCTGTCGCGAGTTTCTCCTCTGAGCACTCTGGATATATTCCAAATTTGTATGGTCTGTCCAGACTGTGAATGGGTGTTCAGCTCCCTCTAGCCAATGGCGCCACTCCTCCAATGCCAACTTGACCGCCAACAGCTCTCTGTCCCCAACATCATAGTTTCTTTCAGCCGGCGAGAGCCCACGTGAATAGTACGCACATGGGTGTACCTTACCGTCGGACGATGAGCGTTGAGACAGAATAGCTCCGACTCCAAGCTCAGAAGCATCCACCTCGACGATAAATGGCAGGGATGGGTTAGGAGTAATGAGGATAGGCTCAGAACTGAACCTTCTCCTAAGCTCAATGAACGCTGCCTCAGCCTTGGGAGTCCACTGGAAATGGGAAGGTGCTGTCTTCCTGGTGAGTGCAGTGATAGGTGCTACCACTGAACTGAAATTACGAATAAAATGACGGTAGAAGTTTGCAAATCCTAGGAATCGTTGCACCTGCTTGACCGAGATGGGTGTAGGCCAGTCTGTCACTGCTGACACCTTCTTGGGGTCCATTTGAATCCTCCCCTCAGACACAATGAATCCCAGAAAGGACACAGAGCGGACATGGAAGGCACACTTCTCAGCCTTCACAAACAACCGTGCATCCAAAAGGCACCTCAAGACCTGCCTGACATGTTTGACATGGTCAGAAATGGACTTGGAGAATATCAGAATGTCATCTAAGTAGACGAAAACAAACTTTTCCAACATCTCCCTGAGCACGTCATTGATTAACGCCTGAAAAACTGAAGGGGCATTAGTAAGACCAAATGGCATCACCAGGTATTCGTAGTGACCATTATTACGCGGTCTTCCACTCATCACCTTGGCGTATGCGCACCAGATTGTAGGCATTGCGGAGATCAAGTTTGGTAAAAATGGATGCCCCCTGGAGGCGTTCGAACGCCGAGTTCATCAGGGGAAGGGGATACCGTTTTTTTACTGTAATGCTGTTCAGACCTCTGTAGTCGATGCAGGGTCTCAGTCCTCCATCCTTTTTTCCCACAAAAAAGAATCCAGCACCCGCAGGTGAAGTGGAAGGTCTAATAAAACCGGTAGCCACAGCCTCCTTGATGTAGGTGTTCATAGCTGCGCTTTCGGGGACCGACAATGAGTACAAGGAACCACGAGGGGAATAGAGCCCGGCTGCAACTCGATGGCGCAATCATAAGGTCGGTGCGGTGGCAGGATGGTGACCCTTTGTTTGCTAAACACCTCACTGAGGTCAGCATAGACAGTGGGAACTCCCTCTGGTAACGGGTGTGACTCCACGCTCATGATGTTGGTGCTCTCCATGAGGGGGTCAGCTGTACAAGTAAACGAGGAGAAGTCCTCACACAGGGCCTCTAAACTGTCCTCCGCCAGAACCTCCTCACCGAGGGAGTCCCAATCAAACTGTGGATCCCATTCCAAACTCCCATCCTGATCGACAGATGACTGGGAGTGCAATGGTTGAGAGAGTGGGCTCTGGAAACCAAGACCGCCCACTGCTTCAACAGGATCACAACCGCTCTCACTAAACTGATCATAACTCGTGGGTGACGGAGGAATTTGGAAACAACGGTGACGGCATTGGGAGCCCCACTGCATGACAGTGTCCCTCTCCTCACCCCAATTTATCTGTGGCTTGTGTTTACTAAGCCAAGAATGACCCAGCACAATGGGATACGTGGGGGAATCCACCAAAAATAATCGAATGCGCTCAGAATGGTTCCCATAAGCAACCCGCATAGATAAATAATTGGTTCTTTTGGTGACACTGCCTGTACCCAATGGCCGTCCATCAAGCGCCGTGACACTACAGGGCTTATGGAGGGAATGTACAGTCCTCAGCCCATCTGGACTCAATGAAACTGTCCACTGCCCCTGAGTCTAAAAAGGCGTCAACCTTAACAGACTGCCTGTTCCAGCCTAAAACCACAGGCAAAAAGGTTCGAAAGGGAGTGATGTGATGTCTCACTAGTGTCTTCTCTGCCCACTAGCGAGACTGACCGTTTCCCTTCAGTTTCGGACACTCCACCCTCGTGTGACCTTTTCTCCTGCAGTACCGGCACCAATCCACATGAGAACCAGTCTGCCTGGAGTCACGCACAGAAGTGCTGTCCACCTGCATAGGTTCAAATGAGCTGGCCACTGAAGGTTGTGGAGGAAAGGACGAAACTTCCTCCAGCGGGACACGGAAACGTTGGCCCCGCCTCTCACGCTCACGGTCTCTGATCCGGTTATCAACGCGTATGGCGGTAGTGACCAGTGTGTCAAAATTGTCTGGAGATCCCACAACCGCCAAAGCATCTTTAACCTGATTAGATAACGCGTTGGTGAACAAAGTGATGAGTGGTCCCTCAGGCCAGCCTGTAGCCCCAGCCAGTGTCCTGAAAGCGATGGAAAACTCAGCTACACTACTGGCGCCCTGGCGCATGCGCGTCAGCTTCATGGCGACCTCTTTATCGTAGAGTTCATGATCAAAAACTATCTCCATCTCATTCATGAGTCCCTGTGAGTCGTTTAAAACTAGAGCCTGAGCCCGTATGAGTGGAACAGCCCAATCGAGGGCAGGTCCCTCCAACAGGGATAGAATTAGGGCAACGCGGGAATCCTCAGACTGAAAACGAGAAGGCTGGGCTCTGTACACTATTTGGCATTGTGCCAGAAAACCACAGCATTTACCTGACTCCCCGCTAAAGCGCGAGGGGAGCTGAACTTTAGCCTCACGAGGAAATGGCTGGGGTACTGTGTGTTGTACTTGAGGGACGTTAGGAGATATTTGGGAAGATACTTGTGCATTGGCTATACTGTCAGCCAGATTACGCATGGAACCTTCCATCTTGCACAACCCTTCAAACATCTCCCCACGCTGTATCACCATGAGGGCTTGTTGCTCTTGTAATTGTTTGATAGCTTCCATATGTGAAAGTAATCCCTGATGCTGTGCAGCAAGTGCATGTTCGAGACCAGTATTATCCGCTGACCCATTCATGGCTTTTTCATTCTGTGAGGGCTGTGGGTGTGTGGGTCATGAGCAGATAATAGGGAATCTTAAAGTTATACGTAAAACGAATAACCACAAAACTGCTTACGCAGACGTTTTAGGAGAAGGGGGAAAATAAACAACACAAAACAACCTTTACAGGTGAAAGCCTCAAAGTGAGTATTTAAGAAAATAAGTAAAGTCCAAAAAAACAGGACGACACTCATTAAAGGGGTATTGTAGAAAGAATAAATAAGCCTCAAAGGCAACTCCTAAAACCAGAGTTTATATTGAAAACATAAAACAATAAACCTCCACCAAGGGAGTTTATGTGCAACGGACCGTTCCAAAAGAACAAAAGAAAACACTACCATAAAGGACTCAGCCTCTATAAAGTAAAGTGTAAACTAAGCCAGTAGCCGAAAACAAGATGGCTACAAAAGAAGGCTAAATGCTGAATAGGGCAGCACTACACTTAAATATAATGAGCCTGACCAAACGTATAGCCAGCACAAGGAAAATGAAAAAGCAGTTGACACTGCAATCTCCAAACTTAAATAGACTCCACATGGCCATAGGCACAGCTGCACTGCATCAGGTGCAATCAAGCCCACACACCTGCCGACCCATGAGGCAATTAACCACAGGGAACAGGGATTGCCAGCTATCCCTCACAGAGAGGTGAAATAAAGCAAAAATAGACAGCTGTCCCTCACAGAAAGGTAAAATAAGGCAAAAACCATGACAGCCAGTTGCTATCCATCTGTTTACTATACAAGAACCACTCCCGTTCTTGTTTTTGTCCTCTACTGTTTTTCAACAATTTACAAAAATGTAAGTTCATAATAATAAATTCATTCAATTCATTCAATTCATTCAATTCATTCAATTCATTCATATATTCATTCATTCATTCATTCATAAATAGATAGATAGATAAATACATTTGAAGCAACATGAACCTAATAATGATCAATTATTTCATATAGGGCTGTCCCCTCATAGTCGATTAGTCGATTAATAATTTGATCATCAGGGAGCCAAGCCCAAGCTCTACAGCTCCACTCCTACTCACCCCCCTCCCCAGGCCTGGTCTAAAGTGCGGTCGAGGCGTAAGAGGCGAACCTGGGACTCTCGTCTTAGCCCTCCACCCCATGAGTCTCTCTCACTCTCCAACAGATTCAACATCCTGGAGAGTGTGGAGCTTGACCACCGGACACCAGGGGCCAAGAGGCAACGTCCGGGGTCAGGCTCACCCACTCCTACGGCTAGGAGCTGTCTGGGCCCCCCACCACAGGAGCGGGAGGAGGATCTGCCAGCTACTCCTAGCATTTCTAGGCGCCCTGGTTTCCCGGTCTTCACCCCCAGACCGAAACCGACCTCCTCTCCCGGGGCGTGGGAGCAGGTGTTGCAGCAGACTGGTCATGAAGGAATGTCCTTCACTGCTGCTCCTGGTACCACGCCTGTAGCCGACACGCAGGAGGCGTGGATGGGTCCCCTGCCTCACTCTCTGAAGGATCCCCCTCGCCAGCCGCGCCCCCCTCCCACTCGGAATGGTAAACCTCTACAGAGACCCACAAGGCATGGTGAGCCCTGCACCGCCCCCCCCCCCCCCATCCTCTGTGCTTGTCATTGGGACTTCAATGGTGCGTCATGTGGCTGTCCCGAGGGCCAGAACCTACTGCCTCCCAGGAGCCAGGGTCTCGGACATCAAGGCAGCACTCCCTTCACTCATTAAGGACCATCCTCAGGCATCATCCATCATCATCCACTCCGGGTCTAATGACATTAGGTATCAACAGTCTGAGTTATTGAGGGAGGACTTTAGGGCCCTGATCTCCACAGTCCAGTCATCTAATAAATCCTGCATTATCTCTGGTCCCTTTCCCTCCCCTAGGTATGGGGATGGCAAGTACAGCAGGATCCGTGAACTTCATATCTGGCTGAAGGGTTACTGTTGCCTAATGATGATTCCCTATATAGATCATTTCTATGTTTTCTGGAGACGTCCGGAGCTCTTTGCTAGGGATGGCCTTCATCCCAACTGGAATGGAGCCCGGCTGCTCTCCATGGGTATGGACATGGCTCTGAGATCCGCAGTGAGTGGGAGTAGGGAACTGGTCCGAAAACATAGAACAGTGGATGTGGCCTGAAATGGGGTGAGTCCGATCCATCTCATAGTTCCTTGTGTCCATGTTTTTAAAGCCACTCCCAGGGATCAGGCGGATCAAAGCCCTATTGATGGACCTACTCCTAAAAATATCTCTGTTGTATGTGATGGTTTGTCACATGGTAGGCGCAGTTATGTAGAAGAGAGGGGTGTGGTCAGGAGTAACCTGGTGGATCTTAAAAATGAGAGATATGTACACCCCTTGTCTCAGGTTTCTGTTCCCATAACCTCTGTACCTAATGATACAGTCTCTGCCACAGTTAGGCTGAACAGCCCATCTGCCTTCAAGGATAGGAAAGGGCTTGGCCTAATCCATTTAAACATACGAAGCCTCCTTCAACAACATAAGTTAGACCATCTGAACATTTTAGTATCTCAGGCTGATCCTGATGTTCTGGTTTTATCGGAAACCTGGTTAAAAAAATCTGACAATGACTCATCTGCAGCTTTACAGCACTATAATTTAAATAGAAGCGACAGAGCTGGCAGAGGGGGTGGTGTTGCAATGTATGTAAAATCCTGTTTGTCTGTTTCAGTATTGAATACCATCACAGTTCCAAAGTGTTTCGAATTACTTGTGCTGAAGGTTGATTTGGGGCCTTGTAACTCTTTAGTTTTGATTGGTGTCTATAGGCCTCCCAAAGCTGAGGCTAGTGCTACTGATAAAATTATGGATATACTGTCATTATATTCTAATTCAGAGATGCTAGTGCTGGGTGATTTTAACTTGGACTGGCGAAATGCTGCTTCTAGTTACCTGAAGGAGGTGAGTGGTAACCTCTGCCTTACTCAGTTGATTACTGAGAGCACTAGACCAAACCCTAAAGATTATGCTAAATCCACTCTCATTGACTTGATATTTTCTAACAGATGTGACAGGATCTCTGCTAGTGGTGTTTTTGATTTAGGCATTAGTGATCATTGTCCTACGGTCTGTGTTAGATCCACAAAACTGCTGAAATCAAGACCGCGTATTGTTCAAAGGAGAAATCTTAAAATCTTTAACCCCCAAACCTTTTTGGAGGACATTGCTACTAATAATAGTCTATGTTTAGCAGGGTCTGATAATGTGCAAACTGCACTGGATTCTTTTATAAAGACATTTAATTGCTTTGTAGATAAACATGCTCCTTATAAAAGGACTAGGATTAAGGATAGGGTGGCACCGTGGTTCTCAAGCTATCAGCATTATTTTCTGAGCGGAACTCTGCGTGGTCACGTGCTAGACGCACTGGGGATACGCAAGACTGGCTTTCCTTCAGACAACTTAGAAATAGAACTACTGCAGCTGTGAGGAAGGCTAAATCTGATTACTTTTTAGACTTAGTCTCGAATTCCTACTCTAACCCAGCTAAATTCTGGGGTGCAGTAAACCTGTCAAAAAATAACCCGGCTACATTGCCATTGTGTATTAATGTGGCTGATTGTAAAATCTCGGATCCCCAGGAAATTTGTCTTGCTTTCAATAAACACTTCATTGAGGCTGGGTCCTTATTTGACAGGTTGTCTACTGGGCTGGCTCCACTGGATGTTGACTCTGACCCTAGCCCAATCTTCGATCATGCCTTGTGTGTACCTACATTTTCCTTCCAGCCATTTTCATCTAGTGAAACTCTCAATATCTTGCAATCCATAGACCCTAAGTGTTCTACTAGTGTGGACAATTTAGACTCTTTTTTTATAAAACTGGCAGCCACTGTCATTTGTGAGCCATTGTCACACATCTTTAACCTTTCTATTGCATCTGGCATAGTCCCGCAAGTGTGGAAATCTGCCAAGGTGCTCCCCTTGCATAAAGGGGGGGATAGGGATAAGATGGATAACTATCGTCCTATCTCCAAACTATCATGCCTAGCCAAAGCACTGGAGACCTTGGTAAACTACCAATTAAAAACCTTTTTCTCAAGTTGCTCAGTGCTAAGTACTCACCAATCAGGTTTCAGAGCAAATCATAGTACTATTACAACTGTTACTTTGGTCACTAATGACATTATTTCAGCCCTGGACAATGGGAAGCATTGTGCAGTTCTCTTTGTAGACCTCTCAAAGGCGTTTGATACAGTAGACCATCACTTGCTTTTGAATAGTCTAGCTAGCATTGGCCTGGATAAAGCCGCTTGTGCTTGGTTTCAGGACTATTTATCTTCAAGGTGTCAATCTGTGAATTCAGGTAACTTTCAATCTGATTTCCTGCCATTGTCTAAGGGTGTACCACAGGGTTCGGTATTGGGGCCGGTCCTCTTTACAATCTATATTAATGATATTGTTTCTAGTCTTTCAGCACTAGCAGGTTGTCAGGCTCATCTTTATGCGGATGATACAGTTGTCTACTGCATTGCGGATACTGTTCAGGAAGCTATTGTGAACCTGCAGCTTGCGTTTGACACTCTCCAAAATGCTCTAGCTAAGCTCAAGTTAGTGACTGCTTAATGCTAGTAAAACCAAGTCTATGATGTTTTCTAGAGCCAGGGTTATAGATTATGACATGCTACACCTAACAACAGCAAATGGTTTGTATATTGAAAGAGTTAGTGAGTATAAATATCTTGGTATATGGCTGGATGATAAACTTTCTTTTAAATTCCATATAGATAACCTAGCTACAAAATTACGGCAAAAGATTGGTTTCTTGTACCGTAACCGCGCTAGTTTTCCTATGTTCTGTAGGAAAATAATTATACAGGCTGTTTTTTTGTCAATATTGGACTATGGTGATGTCATTTACAGGCATGCGTCTGCGTCTACATTAAGGCCTTTGGATTCTGCCTACCACTCCGCCCTAAGATTTATTACGGGTGACAAATATGATACTCACCATTGTCTTTTGTATGAGAGGGTAGGCTGGCCATCTCTCTCGTTGCGACGTAGTTATCATGGGTATCTTTTTATCTACAAAGCAATTATTGGCAACCTTCCACCTTATATTACATCTTTGTTGGTCTGGAGTGCTGTCACCTACCAAACTCGTTCGAATGATCGGCTTGTGCTCAGGGTGCCTCGAGTTCGGTCTGAGCTTGGAAAATCTGCCTTCTCCTACGATGCTCCATACACATGGAATACCCTGCAAAAGACTCTAAAGCTCGGAACATTCCCGTCATTCATGGAGTTTAAAGGCATTGCACTTGACCTATGTACTGAATCATGTAATTGTTTTTAATCCATCATTGTAGTAATTGTAATTCATTGTAATTATTAACTGTTATGATATTTGTGTCCTTTGTTAACTCGTCATCACTGTAAATGAGGGAAACCTCAGTGCTTTCACGAGTATAAATAAAGGTTTGAAATGAAATGAAATGAAAGTCTTTCTTAGTCAATTCCATGCTGAATGAGTTATTACCTGAAAGATGATTACATCTCTGGTAAGCACTAGATTTAAAAGGATCAGCGCATCTTTTGTAAGCACTAGATTTAAAATTATCAGCACACCTCTGGTAAGCACTATATTTCAAATTACATTATCAGCACATCTCTAAGCACTAGATTTAAAAGGATCAGCACATCTCTGGTAAGCACTAGATTTAAAGAGGTCGCTCTGCATGATTGATTAATCGATTAGTTGACAGATCCCATGACTATTAATCGAATACGATTTTTTTCATTCAAGGAAACAGCCCTACGTAGAAAACAGAAAATATTTAGTTAACAATTAGATATTGATTGGTTTTATCATTTCGGCTCTCACACGAAGAACACGCCAACATTTTGGGAAATTAGCTTACCGTCTTCTCCAGAGAGAGACAAGAAGATGGATACCAGTTTCCTCTCTGTGCATGTTAGCCTAGCTTAGCACAATGAATGGAAGCGGACATGGCCGGTTAGCCTTTGGGAGAGGTGTTAGTTGGACAATGCCTAGCCCTAGACTAACCGGCCATTTTCCAAAATGTTGGCGTGTTCCTTTAAAGTGTTACCACAAGCACCCACCACCCCCATTTAGACATGGCACTATATTCCTAGTATAGAAAACCTATGATATCCCATATGACCAGAATAATAATCACATAATTCTGTCCTGAGGCGCAGAGACCAGATCTCCCTGAACATCAAGTCTGGGTCAATAAGCCCACTCACTCACACCTCACTTCACCTTCTCAGTCTAACATTTAGAGAGAGAGAGAGAGAGAGAGAGAGAGAGAGAGAGAGAGAGAGAGAGAGAGAGAGAGAGAGAGAGAGAGAGAGAGAGAGAGAGAGAGAGAGAGAGAGAGAGAGAGAGAGAGAGAGAGAGAGAGAGAGAGAGAGAGAGAGAGAGAGAGAGAGAGAGAGAGAGAGAGAGGAATATAAACAAGCTGATATTTGACCTGATACCAAAGACTAGATGAAATATCCTAGCTAAACCACAGTAACTTCAGGCCATGCAGATCAGTTTTGCTGACAGTGACCACAAGTATTGTTTTTGTTCATTGAAATCACTGGCTCGCCTAGAACATTGGACACTATTGACTAATTGATTAAGCACGATTAAGCACAGCTGTGAACAACTGACCTTGTCGGGAGATGACCTGGGGATTGGCTGACAAACAATCCCCAGGTGCCTCCCCCAGCTCTCTTCCAGTCTCCCATAGGTGCATGAGGATGGGCTTTATAGTGGGAGCCCACAGCAAAGATGGGGGTTGCGGCCTGAAAACTTTGGGAACCCCTGATCTATAGGGGCGACAGTGGCTCGGGAGGTAGAGCAGTCGTCTGGTAATCCGGAGGTTCTCGGTTCAATTCCTGCTCCTCCCAGGCAGGCACGTGCACACATAGATGTGAAGGGGTGCCCGGGCACCTGCCTTTTTCATTTTTCATTAGAAAGTGCCCTTTTTATGCCCCTTTTTAAAAAAAAATTACTGTTGCACATATAGATAGACTGCCCTGCCCTTCCAAATGAAAGATGTCATGATAGAATCTAAATATTAGGTAAAGAAAGAGAGATAAATGCCCCTACCCCTCTCCTCGAAGGACCTATTATTTACGCATAGCACGTGGGTAGGTGATGATGAGATGATGTAAACCGCGCGCTGCCAGACGCCTGTATACTTTCCGTAGCCGCATTTCTGGCAGACGCTCTCTGATTGGCCGACGTCAGTTTCTACACTGGTTAAGCCTAGCCACTCTTCGAAGTAGGTTCAGGTTAGAGTTTGTCTTAGAGCGTGACGGCCAGTTCTTTCGACGGTTAAGCTTAGGCACTCTTTCAAAGTTGGTTAAGGTTAGAGTTTGTCTTAGAGCATGGCAATAGAACGCCAGGTAGTTTGCAGGCTGTTCGACGCGGAAATGGGCAAAGACAGTAGACACAGCTCATCAGTACTTGTGTTGTGCTAACTGCTAAAGAAGCTATTTGGCTGGATGCAGTCTGGACAGTGGATATACATCAAGACAACAGTCTGTGACTGTGGGACAGTGGACATAATACTTCATCAAGCCCTCCTGACCTGGACCACGTTTCAACTAAACAAGTGAGTTAATGCGGTCTCTCTCTCTCTCTCTCTTTCTCTCTCTCTCTCTCGCTCTCTTTCTCTCTCTCTCTCTCGCTCTCTCTCTCTCTCGCTCTCTCTCTCTCTCTCTCTCTCTCTCTCTCTCTCTCGCTCTCTCTCGCTCTCTCTCTTGCTCTCTCAACACAGTGTGTTAATTTCGGCATGCCGCCCGCAGCTGTTGGTCTGGAGCGCATATTGTGTTATTAAAGGGACACTATGTAGTTTTGGTGACATCTATCGGTGAAACTGAATGTACCATAGACTTGTATTAACCCCAAAAATCGGGCTTGTGCGCTGTGCACGCTCGCATTGCATTTAATAATTGATGCCCTTTTCTCCTTTTTGGGCACCTGCCTTTCTAAAGTCCTGTGCACGTCCCTGCTCCCAGGCAGTGTGTCTAATGGCGCTTTTCCACTGCATGGTACCTACTCTACTCTACTCTACTCTACTCGGTATTTTCGGTTTTCCATTACCAAAGTACCTGGTACCAGGCTGGTACCAGGTACTTTTTCGGTACTTTTTTAGTCCCTGCTCGAGTCTGGTTCCAAGCGCGAGCCAAGCGGGTAGAACTGGTACTATAAAAGTCACGTGAAACACTGCAGACCACTGATTGGTCAGAAGAGAGACGCGTCACTAGTTGGAGAGTCTGAACTGGTCTGAACGAAAACAGAAAGCCGGCGCCGCCATCTTTAATGTCTCGCATAGGATTTCATTATGGTTGCAGCAGGCACAAGTTCAATAAACAAACGATACAGTCACTGTGTATTCTGCCTCATTTATTGATTAAACAAAACCGACATCAACACAATTTACCACCGAGCGGAGAGTTTAGTCTCGCAAAAAGATAGCTGACTTGTTAAGGCTTAAGCTCCACAACGGTGGAAGGAATGTTCTAATGTGCTAGCGTTTTAGCATGGCTATCGTACATAGCGGGTTCAATATAACTCGCTATTGATTGTTTGTATGAGTAACGTTAATGCTAGTAGAATAGACACAACGTGAGGTAATCACCATCCATTTTAAACCGGTTATTACCTAATGCTAACGTTAGCAAATAGACGCGACTGGTAACGTTACAGCGTTGTTGTTAGCCTAATGCTAACATTAACGTTAGCATATATAGACAGCCTAGCTGACGTTAACGCGTTGTAGAATAGACACAATGAGGGGTAACGTTAGCATTAGCAGAATAGACACAAGGAGAGTCTCGTTAATGTTGTTATTGATTGATTGAAAACTGTGTTTTACTCTGGCTTGCCAAGCTCATAGCCCCTTTCGTGACTGTGATGCACCGAGTGAATCCAGTCACTTGCTCCTTAATAGGAAACCAACCTAGATTTACCATGAAGGACTGGTTCTGGCCGAACCGTTCGTTATACAAGTATCACAGAGACATTTCAAAGGTACTCACAGTTGCACGAGGGTTTCGGACAGAGATACGGGATGGTTTGAAAGCTCGGCGTTGCTAATAAACATTTTAAATATTTTTTATAAACTGCTCAACACTGCATTATTTCTGGCGTTGGCTGCCTGGTGTGATCACAGCGCATGCGCATCATGCACCCAACGCCGGAAATAATGCCGTTTTGTAAGCAGTTTATAAAAAATATTTAAAATGTTTATTAGCAACGCCGAGCTTTCAAACCATCCCGTATCTCTGTCCGAAACCCTCGTACAACTGTGAGTACATTTGAAATGTCTCTGTGATACTTGTATAACGAACAGTTCGGCCAGAACCAGTCCTTCAGGGTAAATCTAGGTTGGTTTCCTATTGAGGATCAACTGACTGTGGATTCACTCGGTGAGCTCTCATGCTGATCACCAGCAGCCCCGCCTCCCCACACGGAGACAAACTGAGTACTTTATTTTAGTACCTGCAGTGGAAAAGCAACATGGTACCAGGTACCTAAAGCGAGTAGAGTAGAGTAGAGTAGAGTCGAGTAGGTACTATGCAGTGGAAAAGCGCCATAAGTGTCCTTGAGAAAGACACTTAACCCCTAATTGCTCCCAATGAGCAGGTTGGCACCTTGCACGGTTGCCTCCGCCGTCGGTGTGTGAATGTGTGAGTGAATGGGTCAAATGTGAGTAACAAATTGTTAAGCGCTTTGGATAAAAGCGCTATATAAATGCAGCCATTTACCATTTAACCTCATCCTCCCTCCACCAGCCTCCTCCTCCACTACGGGCGCAGAGGTCTACTCACCTGGGGTTCCTTCAACACACCATCATCCCCCAGATCCCCAAGCTTCCTGCGTTGGCTGAGGCTCTGGTCTTTTCAACACGCCTCAGTGCCGTGTACCTTGTTGTTTTAATAGATCTGAGTCATAGAAAAACTGTTTGCGGTTATGTGCTCCTAGTATCTCCCGCTGTCTGAAGTGGAGCGTATGGCCCCTCAGCCCCTGGACATGAATGGAAGCGGACATGGCCGGTTAGCCTATAGGCATTGTCCAACTAACACCTCTCCGGTAGGCTAACCGACCATGTCCACTTCCATTCATTATGCTAAACTAGGCTAACATGCAGCCAGATAGCTTTCTACTGAACGCACAGAGAGGAATCGGGTATCTATCTTCTTGTCTCTCTCTGGAGAAGACGGTAAGCTAATTTCCCCAAATGTTGGCATGTTCCTTTAACAACCAAATTCTCTCACTCAGTGCTGGTAGGTCAGGGTACCGCCCCATTCCACTGAGTTATCCTGTCACTGTAGCCGCACAAGGTTCGGATGCTGGCAAGCACGTTTTAAAAGAGATATTTCCTACCCACATTGTGTTTGTGTTCGTTTTGCATTGTATTACATTTCCAAATAAAGATACCTCTGGTATACCTTTAGACTGATATCAATCCATCTCCTGAGCCGTTCAGCCACTGTGTAGTGTGATGTGTGCCTGGTGCAAGTGTATGGCAGCCATTGAGCCTGTGTAGCCCAAGGTTGGGTGCTACCAGTGGTGGTGAAGGAGGCAATTTCCACCCTACATTGTGGGGAGTGCTTTGAGTGTCTAGAAAAGCGCTATATATATAAATGTAATGATCATTCATTCAACGATCATTCATTCATACCTACCTCTGATTTCCTCAACCTATGACAAAACAAATTCTAATTATTTGTAACTAATTATTGTTGAGCAATTTCTTTCTCTCCAAAACTACACAGTGCAGCTTTAAATAAAATCTATCTCATGAAAAAAATTACTCTATTATGGTGGTTAAATAAAACATTATTACTGTTTGATGCTCGTTGCTTGTGGATAAACATAACACAGACACAGTCGAAATCAAGCAGCATTTGGGATAACATAATAAAATATGTTAATTCCCTCATCTGAGCGTGTCGTGACTTTCAGGGTCAAAGGGTAGAGTGTCAACCCCCTCCGTTGACAACATTGAGAACAATAATAACCATAATTCCCATTATTCTTATGCAAATGACTCCCGAGCCCCATGACCCAAATCCGCCCCCCCTTCCAAAAGACCCCTGAATAGATGATTCATGCTAAGTCTGTCTGAGATCTCTGCATGTGCTGACAGACTGTATGTCATATCATCTGCTGCTGGCCTAGTTTGAGAAGGAAAGTATCATAAACCCTTGAGAGAGAGAGAGAGTGAGAGAGAGAGAGAGAGAGAGAGAGAGAGAGAGAGAGAGAGAGAGAGAGAGAAACAGAGAGAGAGAGAGAGAGAGAGAGAGAGAGAGAGAGAGAGAGAGAGAGAGAGAGAGAGAGAGAGAGAGAGAGAGAGAGAGAGAGAGAGAGGGGGGAGTAAAGAGAGGCAAAGCCCCTCCCCTTCCACTGGACCGGTCATGGGACCTTGTATCGAAATATGGAAGGTAGTCAACGGAGTGACAAAACAAGAGACAATTTGAATTGTGAGAGACTGGGTCAATTTGAGGGAAGCTACACGCGTGAATATTAAAGGCAACCAACTTGTGTTCAGCCTTTCGTTCAGCGTTTCTCTGATTAGCCACACGGCCACATGACCGCGCTGCCGCGCGGCAGAGAGTTGCGCCGCCCGCGGCAGCGGCCGTCTTCCGTTGTAGAATTGTTTACATCATGGTGAACGCTGTTGTATTCGCAAATATGAGAGCCAGCAATACGCAGCTCCAGTTAACCTAATTTATACCGTAATGAATAATTAAAAAATATATACCGTTAACTGGAATATGTTGTTTCTTTACACATATGTTGCAGGATTATGTAATTGGTTTGTCATGACAAAACAATAAAAATTGCTACTTTACATCAGGGTGAACGCTGTTACGCTGCCACCACCCACTTCAATGACAGAGCTCTCATATTTGCGAATGCATAAACTATATCTTAAATTATGGCTATGTGTCTAATATGGCTGTCGCGAAGTCATTGATAAGCGACAGCCATATTAGACACATAGCCATAATTTAAGATATAATTTATGCATTCGCAAAATATGAGAGCTCTGTCATTGAAAGGGCTTCTACAACGGAGCACAGCCGCTGCTGCTGGAGCTGGACCGAGTCAAGCCGGCGGCGGTGCAGGGAAGCCGGGGAGAAACCACCGCATCGCCCCGCTGGCGCTTCAGCAACCTCCACTGATGTACAGTGACGAGTGAATCTGGTAGTTGGTTTATGACGTTAAAAACGCGAAATAACATATAACGTTACAGCGTACAGTTTCGAGTTAATCAGTCAGGCGTCAGCCTCCACACTGATGTACAGTGACACCCAGAGTTTCTAGTTACAGTAGTGACGCGTGAATCGAGATAGTCCTAACAGTGTTTATTATTAAGAGTCAGATAGTCCTAACAGTGTTTATAGTCCTAACAGTGTTTATTAGTAAGAGTCAGATAGTCCTAACAGTGTTTATTATTAAGAGTCAGATAATCCTAACAGTGTTTATTATTAAGAGTCCTAACAGTGTTTATTATTAATTAACGTCATAAACGAACTACCAGATTTATTTTGCACCAGGGAACTTGAAGGTTCCTGCCGCGCTTGTGGCAAAAGGGGGCGGGCTAGCGGTGTGGGGTCATGGCCAATCAGAGAAAAGCGGAACACAAGTTGGTTGCCTTTAATATTCACGCGAAGCTACACAGTGTTTTGACCGTGCTTTGCACACGTAATTTATTTTTCAAGATGTCAAGTAAACATTTTTAAATTAAGGAAAATTGTCTCATCACTTGCGTTGCAAATACGTTGTCAGTTGACTCCAACAAGTAGAACAGTTACTGTGAACAATGAGATGGAGTACCACTACATTACTGTTAGAATGACCTAGTGAGCAGCTGCCGGACTTCAAATGAGGAGGTAGAAACCTAATGCTCGAAAGCCCGGGGCATGGACCTTTATTGCGTCGGACGGCCCACGTAGCAGCACATTTGCCCTCATCTGTTGGCTTCAGGCTGTGTTATTGTCGATCGACCACCACATTGTTTGAGAGCTAAAATGGTCGTTGATTGATTGACACCCTACTTGACCTATTACGTGCTTCCAATTTCGGGTTATAAGACCAAACAGCCAACAAGCGCCAGTTTCGAAAAAGTTAACCACGTCCGGTTTCACCTCCCGGTGAACAGACCAGTAACCTCTGACGGTGAAAATTATTGACCGTTTTTGTAGCCAATGAAATTCTGGAGATGACGAT
>NC_140168.1:81208042-81211548 GCF_963971535.1 Notolepis coatsorum
TTCCACATCAATGTAAATGTGCCAGAGTTAGCTAATGAGCTAGTTTCCATCTGCAGTCCCTGCCTAACATGCATGTCTTTATAGTGTGGGAGGAAACAGAAGTACTCGGAGGAAACCCACGCGAACACAGGGAGAGAATATACAAAATCCACACAGAAAGGCCCCCCTGGTGGGGTTCGAACCCAGGACATTGGTGCTGTGAGGCAGCAGTGCTGACCACTGTTCCACCGTGCTGCTCTTAGGCTTATATTGTGCTTATATTCTGCACTACGAATTGTACACAATCAGAAAGACAAAAAATATATCTAACATGCACCCAGAAAAGCTGTCATTTTTTTTTTTACTTGAACTTGAGGACTGCATACTTTTTTTTTGCAAAGCTTATCTTTATACTTTATGCTTATAGCACATGCATAAGCCTGGTCTATATTATATGAATATTCAAATGATATATATTTTGAAAACACACACACACACACACACACACACACACACACACACACACACACACACACACACACACACACACAAAACACACACACATACACACCTTAAATGTCAGGCACATGGACAGTGGACTATGAGGTGTAATGCACAGTGAGCCTTTAGATATGTGTGGTCTTTATAGCTGGATCAGGACTGAGCAGCCAGAATGGATGGCTTTTCCATGAAACCCAGCCGATTCTCTTACAGAAGGTAGGCTGCCTTGATGGAAACAGACATGTGGGTTGTTAGAAACTGCACTGGGCCAAATGGGCATCAGGATCTACCAGATTATTAACACTTGTGACACGACAGCCTCCAATATATCAGATATTTTGAGAAATGCGAGTTATGTGCTTGTTATTACCAATTCAGATATAATTGTGTATCACAATATCATGATTTCATCACGTTATGTTCCATCATGAATGATCTGAGGAGAATTAACTGAATTGCCCAATTAGCAACACCCAACAAATAGTCTAACCTAAATAGCTCCTCCTCCTGAGAATTTCCCCCCTTTTTTTGTTACAGAATTCATACCTTCAAAATAAGCCATCAATTGTCAAATTTGAGACGATAGTTTTCAATCAATGTCCTATCAAACATTCTGGTACAGTCATTACAAATTTGCAGCAGGAGCCTCTGAAGAGAATTCAGTGAATTCAGCTAATGATAAGGGAACTACACTCCTTCCAGAATTCAATGTGATGTCAATGTTAATTTCAATGACTAATTCACACCATGAAACAAAGGCCCAGCACGGGAACAATTACAGCTGAATGGGGGTATAGTGTGACTGATCACTACAGGCAACACACACTTGATTTGATGCCATGCATATACACACACTAGATAGACAGAGGTTTAGATATTTAGATAGATATATACTAGTAATATAATAGAAAGAGAGAGAGAGAGATAGAAAGAAAGAAAGAAAGAAAGAAGAAAGAAAGAAAGAGAAGAAAGAAAGAAAGAAAGAAAGAAAGAAAGAAAGAAAGAAAGAAAGAAAGAAAGAAAGAAAGAAAGAAAGAAAGAAAGAAAGAAAGAAAGAAAGAAAGAAAGAAGAAAGAAGAGAGAGAGAGACATTTATAATAATAATTATTATTATTATTATTATTATTATTATTATTATTAAATAGAATAATTTTCTATAGGCTTGCCGTGGTAGTCAGTGATACTGGTGTCATTCTGTGTTCAGGCTTCCATACTTATTGAAAAGAATGCTCATATCCAAAAGTATTAGATAGATATAGGTCATACATGTAGGTATGCATTTGGTTACACACACACACAGAAGTAGTCTCATTGATTGATTGATTGAAAAGTTTATTAACAGATTGCAGAATGGGTACAGTACAGTACAGCTCAATACATACAATTGTTAAGAGGATGCAGACCTGAGAAAGACTTTCGTCTTGTTTCCATCAGGGTCCCCCATTTTCAATTCATCATATGACACACATGACATACAGATAGACAGTACTGCTACATCTATACATTTATGACATACCAGATTTTCAAATACAGTACTGTTTGTGATACTAAAAAAATCCAGAAGAAGAGTATACATTTGACATAGAAACTGTGCATTGGGGGAGGTTGGGTAGGTGGGGTGGGGCTGTACATTGGAGGTGGGGGGGGGGGGGGGGGTTGGGTAGGGGGGGGGGACACTGTACATTGGAGTACTGACATACATTTGACATGGAAACTGTACATTGGAGGAGGTTGGGTAGGTGGGGTGGGGTTGGGTGGGGCTGTACATTGGAATAGCCATGCTTGGTCTTTATTGTACAACTGGGTTAGGACATTTGTAGGGGCCAGTTTTGAATTGCAGTCTCCCGTAGGTGTTCTTTGAGAGTGTTTTTGAAGGTGGGTAGTGATTTACATTCCTTTACAGCTTTGGGTAGGGCGTTCCACATTGTTGTGGCATAATTGCGAAACGTGTTTAGTCCCTTGTTTGAGCCGAATCTGGGTTTTACATGATTTGTGATTTACATGACTCAGACCGGGAGTAGTCTCAGAGAGGGAGATACAGAGGAGAGATGGAGGGAGAGAGAGGGAGATAGGGAGATATAGATAGAGAGAGGGAGAGAGAGAGGGAGAGAGATATATATAGGTTAGAAAGCAACCTGGGTTCTCAGACAGACAGACAGACAGACAGACAGACAGACAGACAGACAGACAGACAGACAGACAGACAGACGACAGACAGACAGACAGACAGACAGACAGACAGAGAGAGAGAGAGAGAGAGAGAGAGAGAGAGAGAGAGAGAGAGAGAGAGAGAGAGAGAGAGAGAGAGGCGACGTCATCTTTCCTTCACAAAGCGCATCGAACGCTGTCAACTAAAGCACCGTGTTTACTACAGCGCGGGTGACCAAAACACCAAACGCGTCACACAGTAGCCAGAACCTGGGTTCTCAGACAGAGAGAGAGAGAGAGAGAAAGCTCCCGTCTGGTAGAGATTTGGGCTCTACTGAGCCTACCTTTCTAGTTGAAACGTTGCAATTTTTACATCATGCGTAAGCTGTCAACTAGCGAGATGCGTTGTACTTGTTACAGAGCTGGTTACAGAGCTGGTCCACACTGCTATTATGAAATGACCCGAAATGTATGTAATTTTGTCAACTAAAGCGGTCCGTGTTTAATAATAATAATAATAATGACTTGGATTTATATAGCGCGACAGCGCGGGTGAGCAAACTCGTCACACAGCAGCCAGTGATCATTCATACCTCGTATACACAGACGCACTCTGCCATACAGTAGTTAATGTTAAATAAAGCCCATTTGAATTGAGAGAGAGCGAGAGTGTGTGTATGTGTATGTAAGCTTTTTTTTTTTTATCTGAGAGAATGTCCGCGAATGTCCTCAGACTCCTCACGCAGGAGAGGAGAAACGACTGCAAAAAGTCGAGTCCCGTGGATATTATTGCAACAGATAATTCATACATTATTATGTTTAGAATTTGGATGGGGGGGTAGGCTCTGATACCAGTCTCACGCCTCTGCGGGGGTGTA
>NC_140168.1:81211748-81264806 GCF_963971535.1 Notolepis coatsorum
TTGGAGAACCTTCACTGTTGGATTTGTGTGTCATGTGTGCATTTATTATGTTCTCTCTCTCTCTCTCTCTCTCTCTCTCTCTCTCTCTCTCTCTCTCTCTCTCTCTCCTTAAACACAGTCTCGAGCAGACTCAGTCAGTGATTCACTATCTCTTTCTCCAGCTTCATGTCTTATACACCTCTCTCTCTCTCGCTCTCTCTCTCTCTCACACACACACCACAGTGATGTGAGGTATGATGGCAGAGCTTGGAGGTGGCAGGTGATTCCTCACTCTACCACTGAGACTATTTCACTGGGGCTGTGTGTGAGAGAGAGAGAGAGAGACTGTGTGAGAGAGAGAGAGACTGCGTGTGTGAGCTTATTAGCTTAAGTGTATTTCCGTGTGTGTGTGTGTGTGTGTGTTACCATTATAACCTGCTCACTGTGTGAGCACCGAGCGGTTGTGTGTGTTTGAGACCGAGTTTAACAGTGTGTTCGTGTGTGTGTGTTTGAGATGGAGCTTAACTGTGTGTGTGTGTGTGTGTGTGTGTGTGTGTGTGTGTGTGTGTGTGTGTGTGATGAATAACACAACTATACATTATGTATGATATAGGGATGAATGCACCAGATAACTATTCAGGGAGAAGGGTTTAAGCTCTGTGTGTGTGTGTGTGTGTGCATGCTGGAGCATGTGGGTGGCTTGGTGGGTGCCGTGTGTGTATGTGTGTGTATGTGTGTTGTGTGTGTGTGAGAGAGAGAGAGATAGACTGATGCTGATGACCTATAGCTGTTCTACATCTCTCACTGTGTGGCAGAGGTGAAGATGCCAGTTAAACTCCTCCTCTCCTTTTTCTTACCATTATATATCAATTATAATCCAACATTCATTTTGGTTCATAAGAATTTTTTTTAAGAATCTGACACATTGCTCTTGTGAAGAATGATGCTTAGATTATTCTATGATAATTCCTACTGAAGCTTCGAAGCCCAAATGATGGTAATGTAGACTACACTGTAAAAAATACATAAATAAATAAATTACGTTGTAGGGATGAGTTCGAATTTTTCGAATAGTCGTGCCAGTCTCCACATTCGATTTCCATGTCTGGGTCGAAAAATAAAAAAAAATAAAAAAAATAACATTTTTGAATATTCGGTCTTAAGAACAGTAGACTATTCGAAAATGATTTTGGTCAGTCATACACATCCCAACTCTAAAGCACTTAAAAATGCTTGATTTAACCCTTTGATGGATACAGTCATGCCAATATGATGATTATAAGAGTCCCTGCAACATATGTCTGAAGATGCTTTCAAAAATAATTAAATGAAAAGTTTCTAAGAGTAGTCTACTGACACACTAATACAGATTTTTTTTTATTAACATCTAAGACAATTTATATAAAAACTCTTGCGTGCCTAATAATAATATTTTGTATTATCAGCAATGTTATAACATCCTACTGGTAAACATAACACTGTAAAGGTGTGTGTGCATCATGTGTACTAAATATATATATTTACTTTTTAATTGCATGAAACATTATGAAGTATTCTCTTATGCCGCTTTTCCACTGCATGGTACCTATTTCGACTCATCTCGCTTTTGTTAGTTTTCCACTGCATGTAGTAAAGAGAGATACATGTGTATGTACTATAAGGGTTTGTTTTATATGTATTTACTGTAAGGGTTTATTTGATATGTATTTACTGTAAGAGTTTGTTTTATATCTAGTATGTACTAGGGTTTGTTTTATATGTATGTACTGTAAGCCTTACAGTGTAAGGGTTTCTTTTTTCCCATGGCATGCAGGACACTGCTGCCCTAGCAACTCATCCATTCTCACTCACTCACTCACTCACTCACTCACTCACTCATGATCTGGCAGGGACATTTTGTCACTCACTCACTCACTCACTCACTCACTCACTCACTCACTCACTCACTCACTCACTCACTCATTCATGATCTGGCAGGGACATTTTGTCAGTCACTCACTCACTCACTCACTCACTCACTCACTCACTCACTCACTCACTCACTCACTCACTCACTCACTCACTCACTCATGATCTGGCAGGGACATTTTGTCACTCACTCAGTCACAGACTATCTGGCAGGGACATTTTGTCACTCACTCAGTCACAGACTATCTGCAGGGACATTTTGTCCCTAACTCACTCAGTCACAGACTATATGCAGGGACATTTAGTCCCTAACTCACTCAGTCACAGACTATATGCAGGGACATTTAGTCCCTAACTCACTCAGCCACAGACTATCTGCAGGGACGTTTTGTCCCTAACTCACTCAGTCACAGACTATCTGCAGGGACATTTTGTCCCTAACTCACTCAGTCACAGACTATCTGGCAGGGACGTTTTGTCCCTAACTCACTCAGTCACAGACTATCTGGCAGGGACGTTTTGTCCCTAACTCACTCAGTCACAGACTATCTGGCAGGGAAGTTTTGTCCCTAACTCACTCAGTCACAGACTATCTGGCAGGGACGTTTTGTCATTCACTAACTCACCCAGTCACTCAGTCATGGACGATCTGGCAGGGATGTTGTGTCACTCACTCAGTCACGGACTCGGGTAGTGGCCTAGTTCTGCATGGGTGTGTGCTTTGGAAGCAGAGTGGGAAGGAATAAACATCCTCCATGTGCAGCTCTGACTGAATAGCATCCTCTTCTTCTAATTATCTCCTGCTTACAGACACAGACACACACACACACACACACACACACACACACACACATACATACATGCATAAACGGCCAGCCAGTTAATTGGTTATCAGCTAATTAGTGTGAGGGCTTGGTAACCTCCAGGGCAGTGTTAACATCTCCTCTTCCTCTTCTACATAAACACTGGAGAGTTGCATCACCCTGTCTCTCTACCTCTCTCTTTGTCTCTCTACCCCTCTCTGTCCACCTCTCTTTACCTCTCTCTCTCCACCTCTCTTTACCGCTCTCTGTCTATCTTCTCTCTCTCTACCTCTCTCTCTTTACATCTGTCTCTCTACCTCTCTCTCTCTCTCTTTAGATCCCTGTGCACTCTCTCTACCTCTCTCTATTTACATCTCTGTCTCTCTAAATCAAATCAAATTTATTTGTAAAGATACAAGAGTTTTATTTGTCACGGCATACAGGTATACAGTGAAATGCCCGACAACACACGCTAATGTCCCCATGGGCTGGACGCGTCTTCTTTAAACAAGTCAAGAAGAAACATCACAATAAATCAAGAACAAAACAAAAACACAATGTCCAAAACATTTCAAATAAAATAAATTCAACACTCACAGACATACCCCAGCGAAGGTATGTTTCTACCTCTCTCTCTCTATTTACCACTCTCTGTCTCTTTACCCCCGTCTGTCTCTCTACCTCTCTGTCTCTCCACCTCTGTCTCTCTCTTTGTCTCTCTGTCTCTATCTCTCTGTGTCCATCTCTACCTCTCTCTCTTTACCTCTCTCTGTTTCTGTCATCGTCTCTCTGCCCGTCTTTCTCTCCCTCTGTCTATCTACTTCTCTTTCTCTCTCTCTCTCTCTCTCTCTCTCTCTCTCTCTCTCTCTCTCTCTCCCTTTATCATCCAGGGTCCTCCTACTATTAATGTATTGTCTAATTGCCTGTCTGTTTATTCATTTCAGTCCAGAAAGTGTTACTGTTATCATTGTTAGAACACACACACACACACACACACACACACACACACACACACACACACACACACACACACACACACACATGTCCATGGTGTGTCTGAAAGTGACAATGGGAGTGGTGAGGTCATGACAGTTGGACAGCCATGATACTGACTGTTTGCACAGTGTGTGTGTGTCTAATGACGTGTGCAATGTTTTTGTAGTGCTCACTGATACGGAACGAGGGAATTAGGAAGACAGGAAGTTCTCAGAGTCAGAGGGTGGGGAGTGAGTGAGGGAGCCGGGGGGGGGGGGGGACACTGACGGACCGACAGACAGACGGACAGATGGAGGGAGAGAATGTGAGAGAGATAGTGAGTCTGTTTACTATCTTTTGTTTCTCTGTTCTGACTAGGGCAAAAGCTTATTTTAGGGTTAAGGTCAGAATTGGAGTTGGATTGAGGTTAAGAAAAGGGTTTACGTGAGTCATGTAGTGGTTAACGTTAAGGTTTAAGGGAATGAATGCAAGTCAATGGATCCATTTTTAAAAAGTATAAGCATGTGTTTGTGTCTCTGTCTCCATTTAAAAGAGAAGTTGGTTAGATACATGGATAGATGGATTGATGGATCATTTCGAGATATTGCAATTTATTACCCTTTTCAACTGCAATGTCCCCAATGGAAAACTTTGTTAACATCTGCAATAAAAATATATATACAATACATCATCTGTTTTATCTAATAAGATAATGTTTTCAGTCTGTTTACCTCATTCCAATCATTTTTATTGCAGCAAAATGGGATTGTCAAGCAAAATAATGTGCTCAGCAAGTAGTAGGGCAGAAATATTGTAGCACGATAAATCGCTGTATCGATTGCTTTCCCCCATCCCTAATAGATGCATCTATCCTGTATTGGTACTACAGTGGTAGCCATGGTAGAAGTCCTCCATCCTGTATTAGTACTGCAGTGGTAGCCATGGTAGAAGTCCTCCATCCTGTATTGGTACTACAGTGGTAGCCATGGTAGAAGTCCTCCATCCTGTATTGGTACTGCACTGGTAGCCATGGTAGAAGTCCTCCATCCTGTATTGGTACTGCACTGGTAGCCATGGTAGAAGTCCTCCATCCTGTATTGGTACTGCACTGGTAGCCATGGTAGAAGTCCTCCATCCTGTATTGGTACTACAGTGGTAGCCATGGTAGAAGTCCTCCATCCTGTATTGGTACTACAGTGGTAGCCATGGTAGAAGTCCTCCATCCTGTATTGGTACTGCACTGGTAGCCATGGTAGAAGTCCTCCATCCTGTATTGGTACTACAGTGGTAGCCATGGTAGAAGTCCTCCATCCTGTATTGGTACTACAGTGGTAGCCATGGTAGAAGTCCTCCATCCTGTACTTATCCTGCATTAATACTACAGTGGTGGTAGTCATGGTAGAAGTCCTCCATCCTGCATCTATCCCGCATTAGTAGGGAGTTTAAGTGATTACACTTAATGACCGTCTTGCTGTACCTACCTACATATTATTATAATTAGGGATGTCCGATATTATCGGCCGATATTGGCATTAAAATTTAATATTAGAAATTATCGGTATCTGTTTTCAAATTTTATTTAAATTTTAAATTTATTTTAAATTTATTTAACCTTTCTTTACCCAGGCTAGCAAGTAAGAACAAATTAATATTTTATTTATTGTCAAAAGTATGCATACTGTTGTGTTAATTCCACGACAAGAGATATGTAATGTTAATTACTAGAGATGTTCCGATACCATTTTTTCCTTTCCGATCCGATTCCGATACCTAAGCTTTGGGTATCGGCCGATACCGATACTTATCCGATACCAGTGCATACATTAAAAAAATTAAAAAAATATTATATAAATTATAAAACGTTTTTTTTTAATACAGCTACTGTTTTATATATACTGTTTTTTAGTAATAACTATAAAGTAATGGTATTTATTCAACAACAGGTGATTGTATAGATTAGTATTAGTATCAGTAATTGAAAACGATCTCAATGAGTTCACCCACGGAAAGGTTGTTGGCACATTAGTTCCACACGGACATTATTCGTTGCTGCACTTGCTTCCACAAGAAGGCTCCGTTTAGTACCAGAGGCTCTGTTGTTGTGATTTTTGCACAATAAATATTCAACATTCTCTTTTGAGACTCCGCCTCAGACTCTTATCATTTGGCACTAAAAGCTAAACATTGTCGCCGATATGGCTGTCCGCAACATGTCATTAATTATGTACGCGACGTGCAATTGTGCAATGACAACGTTACCGTGAGCTATGTTAGCTAGCATGAGCTACCGCTATATGGAAAGACTGTAACGTTACTGCCGGTGACATTGTGATTTAACTTGGAATACTCCTTTGCCAATTTGCTGTACTTTGCTTGCAGATCTGCAGCCATTATTGCTGGATTATGTGAATAGCCCCAACTTTAGCCAAGGTAACGTCAAAGCTAGCTTTCGGTTAGCTGTTCAATGCTAATAACACCAGCCACCAAGCGAACTCATCAGAGCTCCCCGTCAACAGCGCTGTCGGGACAATGGCATTTTAAGAAAGTATCTGCTCTGCTGTTAATGGCAATTGACACTTTAATTCACGGTCGATTAAGCACACGTTTGTTTTATAATGCTCACCCAGCGAAGTATGAGTATATAAAGTATCTACAGAGCCCAACGTCCGCAGTGTTGTTGATAAATTACGTCATGGTATCGGAGCGCAACATTAGAGGGTACTCGCCGATACCGATACCAGCATTTTAGGCAGTATCGGCGGCATTTCCGATACTGGTATCGGTATCGGAACAACTCTATTAATTACCTGAAATTATTCAGTATTTTTTTTGGGGGGGGGGGGGGGGGGAACCACGCATATATCGGTATCGGTTGATATCGGTATCGGAAATTAAGAGTTGGACAATATCGGTATATCGGATATCGGTAAAAAAGCCAAAATCGAACATCCCTAGTTATAATCCTTTCTCGGGTCAATAGATAGATAGACATTTAAGAATAAGATGCTACTCAGCTGTTCATATTGCTGCTATTGGTTCATCTCTCATCTCTCTGGGGTGACTTTACAAGCAAGCCTTCAAGCTGTATGAATACCATGCCTCCCGTCACTAGAGCAGAGAACAATACTTGCCCTTGACCTTCCTCCTTCTCACTGAAATGGATCGACTCGAGACTTGAATGGTTGAGTGATCCGTGAAGTGGCTAGTAGTGGTGAACGTATTCCCACCAACTAGATCAGTTCGCAGACTTTTTCTGCAACAGCTTGATAGACCCAGGAACCCCCACATGAGAAGATATCTGTTGTTGGCTGCATATGATTAATTTTACAGAATTCCACAACTGTCTATACTGTAGGTATGTATTATGTGTGTATACATGTGTGTGTGTGTGTGTGTATACATGTGTGTGTGTGTGTGTGTGTGTGTTTTAGAGCCACAGTGTTTTTGTATGTGCACGTGTGTGTTTGTGCATTCATGCGTGTGTTTTTCGCCTGGGTAACTGTGTGTGTGGGTGGGTGTCTGATGCCACCCCCCCACCCCACCATGCGACTCCAAGGGGGAACTGATCCATGTTTTTTCCTTGATTCTCATCCCCTCCCCTCTCCTCCCTGCCTGGCTGGCTGTGAATCATGTGTGGCCATTGAAGAGATGTTCAGCGGTTTGGCGTATCTAACACACCCAGGGGTAATGAACGCTGAAATAGCCTTTTGTTCTCTTCAGGTGACTGGCACCTCTTCTCTTCTCTTCTCTTCTCTTCTCTTCTCTTCTCTTCTCTTCTCTTCTCTTCTCTTCTCTTCTCTTCTCTTCTCTTCTCTTCTCTTCTCTTCTCTTCTCTTCTCTTCCTCTGTTCTTTCCTCCTCTCTGCTCTCCTCCAGCTCTTCTGTGAGTACTCTGATTCATAACGATGACAATTCACTTTCCACTGCAGTACAAATGTGTATGTAGTACAGTACATACTTAGATGAGTACTTTGACTTAATGGCTTTTGATACTTTGATAGCTATGTGATTCTATTTAGTCTTTGTCTGTCAACAGAGTGTGAAGACTCGAAAGGTTCCTATTAGCTAGATTTTGTTTGAGTGTGTGTGTTTTTTAGAGTGTATAGAGTGTGCAGGCGATGGTTTAGAGGCCTTGCTGTTCAGACGGTCTATATTTGGTCTTGTATGGACTGTAGGCGAACACTGAAACAGTCACAGCTCTTACAGAGATTATTCTCACCAGTGAATCATAGAGTTCTCGGCTCTAAATTTAGAATAGGATCATATTAACTAACGCACTGAAGGACAGGACACGTTTTATATATCTAAGTACATCGCATATAATGTGTAGCATTCACTGCAAACAGTAGATAGACTTTTCTTTGTACCTTTTAAAAGCTGTACTTTCCCCTGTTTGGACCGTGTACAATGTGCTGTGGCAACAACACCCTTTTAAAATGTGCTTTGGGGGCAGCGGCGACTTAAAGAGAGAAGAGAAGCACGCTTCCATCCCCTGGACAGGCAGGAAAACTCTGGGCCCGAAAGAGAATTGAACATTTAAACAGAACTTTACGTTTTACTTTCTAATACTAGAACATTTGTCAGTTCTAGTCAGGCCTGTACGCTGCGACGAGATCGTCGCAAATTGCCCCCTAATTTGGCCGTTGCGAATGAAAAATTATATCTACTCGCAAGCTTGCGAATAGTGATTTCACCCCTTCATTCGCATTTCACTACACTAACATTAGCCTACAACCAGGGCTGTACAGGCGACATAATGTTGCGGTTGTAATTTCATTAGACAGACCAGCGCGGACATTTAATAACATGCAATTTAATTGACACGAGCAATGGGCTAACGTTAGCTGGTGGTCCCGAGTGAAGCAGGGACGGCGGAGCTATAGGCTAACGTTAGCTGGTGGTCCCGAGTGAAGCAGGGACGGTGGAAAAGTGAGGAAAGGGGGTGGGTTATATTGACAAGTGACAACGCTTGACAACAGAAGTTTAAACATAACTTCATATTTATTAGTTATTCGTTTCTGTATATCATCCACTGTGACTTTCCATCTCCGTGTTAGACTCTTCCTGTTTACATTCGAGTGTGACGTCATCACCTACGGCAGCTTAGACGATCAAAACGCGAACCTAGAACAAAACCCGGGGGGGGGGGGGGGGGGGGGGGCTGGCTCTCTTGTGCGTTCTCGCCCCCTCTCTCTCTCTCGCTCTCTCTCTACATTCAATGATTTAAAGTAGCCAAACGTTACAGGCAGTATAAATACTAACTGGATAGTTGATGATAAACATTTAATTTCATTATCTGAAATATTCTAAAATCATTAAGTCTGCTATAAGCCATTATCCCTTTGTGTGTAATTATTATTTTCTCACAGTAGTATATATATATATATATATATATATATATATATATATATATATGTGTGTGTGTGTGTGTTTGGCTAAAGTGGATAGAAAACACAGTACTGTGCAAAAAAAGGGCACCCAAGAGTTTTTATATAAATAGTCTTAGATGTAAATAATTTTTTTTATTAGTGTGTCAGTAGACTACTCTTAGTACATTTTCATTAAATTTTTTTTTAAAGCATCTTCATGGTTTAATAATGCAAACATATGTTGCAGGGACTTATTATAATCATCATATTGGCGTGACTGTATGCATCAAAGGGTTAAATCAAGCATTTTTAAGTGCTTTAGGAAATGTCAAAATATTGCGATATATATTGTGTATCGTGATATGGCCAAAAAATATCGCAATATCATTTAGAGGCCATATCTATCGCCCAGCCCTACTATAATGGTAAAATAGTTATTTAAAATTTGCCCCTAAAAATATTCTTTGCCCCTAAATTTCTCATTTAGGGGCAAGTGTGCCCTAGTGAAAAAGCTTAGCGTACAGCCCTGGTTCTAGTAGGTAGAGAGAGAGAGGTAGAGAGACAGAGCGAGGTAAAGAGAGAGAGGTAGAGATGGAGAGAGAGAGATACAAGGGTAGAGACGGAGAGGTAGACTCACAGAGAGAGGGGGTGCAGAGACAGAGGTTGAGAGAGGGATAGACAGAGAGAGGTATTGTGGTAAATAGAGAGAGAGGTAGAGAGTAGAGACAGTGAGGTAGATACAGAGAAGTAGAGAGAGGGAGGGGTAGACAGAGGTAGAGAGTGGTAAATAGAGAGAGAGAAGTAGATAGACAGTCGGTTGGATAATACTCCTTTTCACGCCAACAACAGTTGTCATCGAACTGATATTATATATCTCATCATGGCTGTATTGAGTCGTGAATCACTTATGATATAATATCGTCAGCGTAAATGCATTGTTCCATCTCTACTACCGCGTTGAGTCCAGTTGTAATTCATACCACCTTAACTTAACATTACAGCTATGGCTGCTGCCACTGGCTCTGCCCGGTCTGTCTGCCCACCATGTGTGTGTGTGTGTGTGTGTGTGTGTGTGTGTGTGCGTGCACGTGCCCATCAAGCGGCACTGCCCTAGGCTCTGGCAGGCGGCCATTTTGGGAAGTGTTAAAGTAAATAAGAGCTGAGGCACACGGAGGAAGTGTTGACGATTACCTCATTTAGGAAGACGTGTGGAGGTGTCTTTCTCTCTCTGTCTGTTTCTGTCTCTCCCCCCTCTCCTCCGTCTCTCGCTCTCTGCTGGATATCCCCTCTCCTCTCTCTCTCTCTCTCTCTGCTGGCTACCCCCTCTCCTCTGTCTCTCTTTCTCTATCTGCTGACTATCCCCTCTCCTTTTGTGTGTCTCTATTTCTGCTGGCTACTCTCTCTCTCTCTCTCCCCCCCCCCCCCCTCTCTCTCTCTCTCTCTCTCTCTCTCTCTCACGCACAGGCACAGACACACTCTTCTCACCACACAAAGTTGGACTGAAGCCACTTGCTCACACACAGGAGCATACAAACCTGAAGATGCACACGCACAGACACACACACACACACACACACACACACACACACACACACACACACACACACACACACACACAGACACAGTGAGGAGTCCTACTCCTGGCCAGGTGACCCCTGTCTTCCAGCCCATGAAGCATCTCTTCCATCTCTATTGATTTGCTGTGAGCATATTCAGAGCTAACATCGCCCTTTCTCTGTGTGTGTGTGTGTTAGGGGTGTAAAGGTACACGTATCCGTACCGAACCGAACAAGTTTCAGTGTGTACCGTACCGTACCGAACGGCTGTGTAGTGTACCGAACGAATACAACGGTATGTTAACACTTTGATCACCATGGTTAAATTCATAATTTACCATCCCTCGCCAGCTCTATTTGTCTATGGAGAAGTTCCCCTTCTTTGCAGGGCTATAACTTTTTAAATTGTATTGCTAAATTGACATTATTATGGCCCATTCAATGTCCTATATCCATTGTTCAGGGTGTAGCAACGTTATACTTTTTCATTCACATATTCATACTAAAATATGGTCTAAAGTATAAGTATGTTTTTATCGTTTTCTGCAGCTTTCTCCAGAACTTGATTTATAGCCCCAAATGCATTATATTGATGATCAAATACAGTTTGGTAGCGATCGGTGCCAGATGAAAAATTTCAACTGGAGGTACTTCTAGAAGTTACTACGTATCATCTGATATTGACCGGATGGGCGGGGGGTCGTTTATAATTCCGTGGGCAACGTTATATCATTCGTCTAGTGTGGGTCATATGGTCATCAGAGCAGTTTATATGGAACACGTTAGAAAATAACGTTGAAACTCACCGTATCTTCCTCGCGCCATTGGACGATCAGCTTGGAGTAGACAGTTTTCGATTATGGGATGTTGATTTAGATGAACCATTTCTAGGTTGTATAATACTATATACGTCCAAATAACGTTGTTTATTGAGTTAGGGCGAGCGATTGATTATCCAGTGTGTTGAGATGGAGTCCGACTAACGATCGCGAGTGCCCGGACGAAATATGGATGAGCACTTCCTGTTTGGCGCGTCACTTCCTGTTGGCCGATCTGCCGATCGGCCACCAGATGGCGCTCTTGAACCGTTAGACAGTTGAGTGGAGCTCACCAGTATATCTCATGTCTCCGGAGGAGAAATATGATTTCGATCACAGATTTTTGAAATATTGATATCAAAGACGAGTTACGGCGTCTTCGGCAGAATGAGCATGGCGAGCAAAGACGAGTTACGGAGTTCCCGGCGATTAAAGTGTTAACCACTAACGACCGCCCACCGGGGGCTGTATTTTTCACAATCTAATATAATTATTATTTATTTTAAATTTTGTCGATTATTAATTTCAATATAGAATATTCGTTGACAGCCCTACAAGTACAATTAGTTACTGAACACTACATCACCCCTGAGTGGAACATGGAAAGCCAAACTTTCCCCCACTGTACCGAAAACCGTGCCGAACCTTGACTTCAAAACCGAGGTACGTACCGTACCGTGGTTTTTGTGTACCGTTACACCCCTAGTGTGTGTGTGTTAGTGAGTGTGAGTGTGTGTGTTGTGTGTTGCGTGTTCTGTGTTCTGTGTGTGTGTGTGTTTGTCTGTGTGTGTTAGGGCTGAACGATTAATCGATTTTAAATCGAAATCGCGATTTTTGGAATGATGCAATTATCAAATCGCAAAAAAAAAATATATATATTGCAATTTCTTTTATTTATTATTATAATTTTTTCTTTTATTTAACCAGGAAGTCCCATTGAGATACAAGATCGGTTTTGGAGAGGGAGGTAAGGGGTTTTAGATTGTGTTGTTGTGAAGTTTAGACTTCAGAGAGGGAGAGTAAAGTACAGAAAAAAAGGTACCGTTGGGTACCGGTATCGATTCCCAGGTAAAAAGAAACATTTTCAGGCTCGGTGTCCCGAAAAGACCCATGCGTAGGCCAGATGCAAGCCGCATTTTACAATAAACCTCTGTGGGGCTGCTTACATTTTTTTTATAATTATAACCGCAAATTGTATCGCAATCGCAATATCTGTCAGAAAAATCGCAATTAGATTATTTCCCAAAATCATGCAGCCCTAGTGTGTGTGTGTGTGTGTGCGCATCAATGTGTGCGCAAGAGAACTAGTGTCTTTCAGAACCCATATATCTGTGTGTGCTCAGTGCTCACTGTGCTGATACCTGTATTATTGAGTGCTACATGTTCCCACAAGGGCAGAAAGATAAGGGGAAGATAAGGGGAAGTGACAACATTAGTCTTAAGAGGAATCCAGAAGAAAGCTCCTTGTGTGTGTGGCGCCGGCGTCTTGTGTGTGTGTGTCTCCTCATATTAAACTCACTCGGAGCTACTTCAAATCACGCCTCTCCATGTATTTTAGATCCCATCTCTCTCTCATTAAAGAAATCTACAGGTGAAGACCGTTTAGATCCTTACTTTCTTCATCTTTCTGCCGTACTAATTGCTGAACACATAATTTTTCTTGGCAATCCCATTTTACTGCAATACAAATGATTGGAATGAGGTTCAAGTTTCAAGTTTTCAAGTTTCTTTAATAGTTGTCATACAGAAGTACAGAATACTTTCATACAAAATGCTTCTTACTGTTACGCTCCAGAGACTGTGCTAGACAAGATAGTATCAAATAACATAGTATAGGTCTCTCTGAATATGCATGTTATCCTTCTATATACCTGCTTATACAGCTGCATATAACCCATATAACTGTAAGATACCATGTACAATAATGTTGTATATACCGTATATATATATACATATACATATATATAAGAAGGGAGGGAGAGGATGGGTACAAAGCAGGAGGGGAAAATAATGATGGAGGAAGGGGGAGAGAGCAGTAGGGGGAGAGATGAGTGAGAGAGGAGGGAGAGAGGAGAGGGGGGTGAGAAGGAGAGGGGGGTGAGGGAAGGAGAGAGGAGGGAGAAGGGCAGAGGAGGGAGAGAAGGGGAGAGGAGGGAGAGAGTGTGGAAGGTGTGACTAACCCGACATAATTTGAAAAAAGGAAATATAAATATGGTGATATTACAATATTGTGACTCTCAGTATGGTAATCTGACTCTAGTATGGTGATACTATGGTATTGTGATTATAGTATGGTGATAATATGGTATTGAGAGAGCGTGAGAATGTAGTGTGTGTATACATGTTGTTTTGTGTGTGTGTGTGACGTACATGTTGTTTTGTGTGTTAGTATTCCAGCAGGACTCCTGCTGATACAGGGTGCTGATAACTGGCTTTGTGGAGATAGGAGCTTGGCTGCAGACAGCGTCTCACACACACACGGCTGGTATGCTCCGCAGAGCAGGGCGAGAGATGGTGCTGGTGATATGCAGATGTAGGCTGGCTGGTATTGTCTCTTATCAGACCAAATCTATTCATGTCTCTCTCTGCTTTTCACTTTTCTTTCTTTCTTTCTTTATTTCTTTCTTTCTTTCTTTCTTTCTTTCTTTCTTTCTTTCTTTCTTTCTTTCTTTCTTTCTTTCTTTCTTTCTTTCTTTCTTTCTTTCTTTCTTTCTTTCTTTCTTTTGTTTGTTTGTTATTTCTCTCTCTTGTTCCTGCCCCCTCTACCCACCTTCTTTCACTCTTTCTCTCTTTCCCTCTTTCTTTCATTCTCTCTCCCCCCTCTTGCTATCTCTTTCTCTTTCTCTCCCTCTCTCTGACATTCTGACAATAGCGTTTGCTAACAGTAGCCCTACTAACTCGCAGTAAGTGAGAGAGCGGAGAGAAAGAGGGATGAAGTAGGTAGAGAAAGACTGATAGAGAGAGAATAAAGGAGAGGAGAAGAAATAGAGGGAGAAAGAACGAGGGAATGGGGCTACAGAAGGATGGAAAAACATTCTTTTGAAAGAGATCTTGTCGAATTCCAACGTACTGAAAAAGCATTCATGGACAGATGGACGGATGGATTCAGTGAAAGATTGAGAGAGAGAGAGAGAGAGAGAGAGAAAAGCAAGGGAAGTTTAGAAGAGAGAGGAGGATCAGGATGAACTATTCTGGGAGAGAAGGAAGCGTGAGAGTGGAGCATGTTTGTGTTACGCAGATGTCAAAGGTTAAGAGAGATCTTTGGCATCATGCAGTGAGCCCTCTGCCTTCAGTTCAACGAGAAGAAATACAAAGAATGTATATATATATATATATATATCACTCTATACATTTAGTACTACATGCATTAAACAATATGCGATACACAGATAATGATATGGACACAAATGTTTTTATTACTATTAATATTATTATTCAGGGGGAAAAAATATTATGTTATGAGTTCTGTAACTGAGGGGTACAATTCCCTGACTGTATTGATAAGTATGGTATCATTAAACCACTACCGCTTTATGTACTTTAACTACTGGCCACACAGTACATGATATAGATATGATGAACACTTTCCCACCATGAAACCAAGTCCACACAAATGTATAAGTCGAATATTTAATATATAGCAAAGGGTATATACAACGTTCACTTAATGACATTTATGATTTGAATGCACTTGTAAGGCAAATGAGTATTCGTAGGCAAATCAACATTGAATGTCCAATCTCTGGTTACGCAGGAAGCAAGTATACAACCTGGTTCTTTAGGGAACTATAGCGATGGTACTTAATGATTATAGCTGGATATACTAAAGGGGGGTCCTGCTGGTTGTAAGTCAGTAGGGGGGGGGGGGGGGTTAGGAGAGCCGCCGGCTATATCCCATCTGGCCAACGATTTCTTGGGAGAATTCAGAGTGCTGAACACGGTGCCCACAGAACCTTGGTCCACAGATGAATACAGTTGGGCCCTCTTGTAGACGGTAGCTGCCGGTCCACAACGAAGAGACGGGGTAGAGCGCCGTCTCACCTGGACTCCTCTCGGGGGGTAGTTCCAACACTCACCAGTGTTGGCTGTTATCCATGGCATAAATCAAAGCACCCAAAGCAAGTAGATAATCCAAGCCGTGTAGGGCTCGCCGTCGTCCGGGTAAGGTAATCCAATGTGCAGGTCCACTCGTCCTAGCCCAGAACTCCTCGGATGAAAGCACCACACGTGGTCTGCCCAGCCTGGTTAAGACTCTAGATAACGCCAGGAAACGATGGGGGTACTACTCACTGTATAACTCTAACCGAACGATGCACCATACATAATAGACTATTATTAACTTAATAGAAATACGTCCCACTCGACGGTATAGTGCCAAACTATGACAATTCAACTATTAATCCACACGATGTCTCAATGCCATTCTGAGGCCAAGTTGACCATACTGCACCACACGTGTATCGTGGGTGAGGCTTAACGTCTTGCCACTAGGTTGGAGGGTAAAGAACTAAGGGCTAAGGGACTAAAATGAAGTTCTACTTTACTTGCGCCATATATATATGCGCTGTGAACAAATAGTACCATTCGTATTTCGCCAGACGTATTCCTACGCGGAACCGGGCTAGTAACGACATGTTCGTCGGCACGATTGAACTTGAACCAAGGGGCTTGGCTGCTGGCGCCAAGTTCTTGTCCAATGAGAGAATGAAACTATTATGGGCTGTTAGTAGACTAAAGGGATATTCAGTGTATATGTACAAGGAATATACAAGGGACATCAAACGATATACAAATACTATTAAATATATATCCATAAATAAATATATATATTCGGTTTAATCTGATCCTTCACAACAGCCGCCCCCTAATTAGTCCCACCTAATTAGCTAAGCAGAGACAGATTAACCGCACTGTCTACCACTCAAGGTCCGCTGTAAGGGTCAGTCAACTCACAAAGTCGTGGGGTCATGGTCGTCATCGATAGTGTCTGGGAGTCTGGGCAGTTCTATTAGCCTCGCCACGGGTCGTGTGTAAGTTCGCCCTTGGACGAGCACCTCAGCTGCTCGGACCTTGCCATCGGCACCGGTGATCACTTTGCTTACGCGGCCAGCCGGCCACATAGCTCTGGGTAGTGACTGGTCGATAATCATGACGACTGTTCCTTCTGTCAAATTGTCTCTCTCTTTTACCCACTTCTGGCGGGTCTGTAGAGACGGTAGGTAGTGGAGTAGAAAGCTGTTCCAAAACTTGTCAGCTAGTACTTGACTGTACCTCCACATTCTTCGGCCGTTCGCTTCTTCAGGCCTGTACATTGTCTGGGGTAGCGCGGGGTCCAGCCGCCCCATCAGGAGTGTGTTGGGGGTGACTGGGTCGACATCTGCTATATCACTGGAGACGTAGCCGAGGGGCTTGGAGTTCAATACTCCCTCGATCTCCGTGAGGACTGTCATTAGGACTTCTTCCGCTACAGTCTGGGCCCCAAGCACGGCGTACAGGGCTGTCTTTATAGAACGTACTTCTCGTTCCCAGGTTCCACCGAAGTGGGGTGCGTTCGGGGGATTAAACTGGAAGTCAATCTGGGATGGAGCAAGGTGGGTCTTAAGTTCTGGGCCCATAGCTTGGAAGCTCTCTCTCAGCTCTCTTTCTCCGCCTTTGAAGTTTGTCCCGTGATCAGACAACAATGTAGACGGTTTTCCTTTCCGTGATGTGAATCTTCGGAAGGCCATAAGGAATGAGTCTGTGCTCATGGTTGGAAGGAGTTCGATATGTATCGCTCTGGTGGTCATGCATTTGAATACAATACCCCACCGCTTCTCGGTTCCTCTTCCTTTCTTTATATACAACGGGCCAAAACAGTCCATGCCTGTGGAGTGGAATGGCTTGTCGCCGAGTCGGAGGCGACAGGGGGGTAGGTCAGCCATCCGGGGTATGCTGGGCTGCGCGCGCCACTTTCGGCAGTCTAGACAGGTTCGCTGGAAGCGTCGCACTGCTTCTCTCCCTTGAAGTATCCAATAGCGACGTCTGATCTCCGCGAAGACTCTCTCTGCTCCTGCGTGATGCACATCCTCGTCGTATTTCTTTATGATCAGCTCTGTGACCTTGTGTCGGCTGTTCAAGACTATCGGGTACTTAACGTCAACCGGTAGATTGGGGGCCCTCCGCAGACGACCACCCACTCTGATGAGATTATGGGCGTCGCTCTCGGGTGCCAGGTGGAGCAATCTGCTGTCTGATGGGACGGGCTTTCCTCCCTGTAGACAGTCTAGCTCGTCGGGGAACGAGTCTCTCTGGGCTCGTTGTAGTAGAAGAAGTTCTGCTTCTTCGTAGTCAGCTGCTGAAATGTCGGCAGTGGGCTGAATCTATGGGTGGTGCCACAGAAATGTCTTTAGTTGTGCACTCTGTAGGGTGAGGCAATCATCTATGTTGGGGTCTGTGGAGGCGACTGTGCTCAGTCCACAGAACATAGGTTTCTTGTTCTCAGCCTCCTCTTTACTCGCCTCCCGTGGGGTGGGCGTAGGCCACTCTCCTTCCGGGAGCTTGAGGAACTCTGGTCCGTCACTGTAGATGTTGTGACGGGTGAGGTCATCTAGGGACATTCCCTGGGTGATGACGTCCGCTGGGTTGTGTTTGGTGTCCACATACCGCCAGCTCGCTGCTTCTGTTAACTCTTGAATCTCTGTGACTCTGACTCCCACGAAGACCTTGTATCTGCATGAATCAGACTTGATCCATGTGAGTACTGTCGTGGAATCTGACCACAAGATTGTTCTGTGCACCGGAATGGTGAGTTCACGTTGGATTAACGTGGCTAGATGCGCTCCTGCTAGGGCTGCGCAGAGCTCTAGACGCGGGATAGATTGTTGCTTTCGTGGGGCTATTCTTGAGCGAGCCAGGATGAAGGCGGTGTGTATCTCTCCTCCCTTCTCTTGGGCACGCAAGTAGGCCACTGATCCATAGGCTACTTCGGAGGCGTCGCTGAAGACGTGTAGATCCATCTTGCATGTCTCTGGCCTCACTGTGGGTGGGAAGTAGCTGCGGCGTATATTGACGCCTGGGAGTGAGCGGAGTTCCGTCTCCCACTCTCTCCATGTGGAGGCAAGGGGTGCGGGTATTGGGTCGTCCCAGCCCTGGTCCTTGTCCCATAGTGCTCGTACAATCATCTTTGCCCTGGTGGTGTAAGGTAGAATACATCCCAACGGGTCATATTGTCTGGCGAGTGTTCTGTACACACTCCGTCTGGTGGTCGGTATCGCCGTCGACCTTCCCTGCTCCGTAGTCAGGGGTTTGTGTCTATAGTGGAGCGAGTCTGTTTTGAAGCGCCAGACTAGTCCTAGTGTCATTTCTTGGGCTTCTCCTGGGATTGTCGCCATCCAGGTCTCGCTGCTGGCAGCCTTGTCCGCGGGGGAGAGGCTGCGCAATACGTGCGGGTCGCTGCTGGCCCACTGCCTGAGATCAAAGCCGCCTTTGATCAGAGAGGCGCGTAGCTTGAGTAGGAGAGCCTCGGCTTCTTCTTGAGTCGAAACGCTTTGTAAACAGTTGTCCACGTAGAAACTGTTCTTCACACTGTGTCGGACCTCTTCATCTGCTGCTGGGTCCTCTGCGACGTGTTTCTGTAGTGCAAATGTAGCACAGCACGGGCTGCATGTGGTTCCGAAGGGGAGGACTTCCCACTGGTAGATGGCTGGGTGCTCATCTCCGATCCTCTCTCTCCATAGGAACCGCAGCAGGGGCTTATCCTCCTCCACTAGTCTCACCTGCAGGAACATCCCTTTGATATCCCTGCTGATAGCCACCTTGTCCTGGCGGAAGCGTAGTAGCACGCCTAGTAGAGAGGGGCCGAGTGTGGGGCCGGGCAAGAGCTCTTTATTCAGATTCTGGGATCCGATCTGGTAGCTGCAGTTAAACACAATGCGATCCTTGCCGTTGTGGTGGACCTTGTGGTGCGGCACGTACCATGATTCTGTCGTCTGATCGGCCTCTTTAATGTCAATCTTCATTACGTGTCTCGCTGTGATTAGCTTCTCAATCTCAGCGCGGTACACACTCTCTTGAGCGGGGTCTTTGGCTAGGCGCCGCTCTGTGTTCAATAGATACCGCTCCGTAGCTTCTTTCGTGGCGTGAAAGGTGGGCATTCCCTCTCGCCTCAGGAGTGGAGTTGCGTATCTCATCACTCCGCCGACTGTGACTCTCTTTGTCCCTTGCTCGAGGAGGTTTATGGCGTAAATGTCTTCTTTAGAACGAATGTCTTTCTTTTCGTTCTTAAAGGGCATTGTCTCTAGTGTCCATAGCCTCTCGACATGCTGCAGGAGAGTGGTGTCTTCTTCTGTCACTCTGGAGTGGAGGCAGCTAGTGGCTGCTGTTCGGTTGAGAGATTTAGCGAGGGGGCCTTGTAGTGTCCATCCTAGGCGGGTCTCGACTGCTGCAGGACAGCCTCTGGGTCCTGTATGGACCCGGTCTATCGGGACTATGAGGTCTGCATGGTCGGAGCCTATCAGCAGGGTCGGGGTGGCGCCGTCTATGAGCGGGATAGGTAGTTGACGCAGGTGCACATATTTATCCATCAGTTTGGCGATGGGGTAGGTGTACTGTGATAGTCCTATTTCTTGGCTGGTGAAAGCATTTGTAATCCTATACCGTCGCTCTGGCTGCCCGCTTGCTGCGATAGTGAAGGAGACATTCTCGCCTTTTATCGTCTTTAAATCTCTTCTTATTGTCCGAATCGTCATTTGGTTCTCGCTCCCCCGCAGTCCCAGCTGGGCCGCAGCGGACGCGAGCAGAAGGGTCTTCTCTGACCCGTCATCAAGGACGGCGTAAGTGTCCATGACTTTATCTTGGTAGCTCAATGTTACACGGACTACCTTTAAGAGCACTTGGGCGCCGCTGCTGCTGGCGGGGTCAATGTACATGACACTTGCCTTTGTGCTGCTCGATGGTGCAGGTGCAGGCTTTCTTCTGTTACTGTCGTGTAGGACATCTAGGTGGGCTCCGTCACACCGACTGCACCTCTTCTTTAGGCGGCACTCGGCTGCCATGTGACTGCGCGCACATCGGTAACAGCGCCTGTTGGACTTTATCCATTGACTCACTTCTTCTGCATTAATCTTTGTGAACAGGTCACATTGTGACAGCCAGTGTTCCTTCTCGCAGTACGGGCACACCATCTTCCACTTCTCTTTTCTCGAGGGGGTACTGTGGTTCTTACTGCTCGGTACTGATTCTGATTGGTGCATGACAGTCACCGATCTTCTTCCATCGTTTATTCTCCTGGGTCCCTCTCTGGAGCTTGGTGTGCTCCGCACGAACGTATCCAGTCGTAGGCTGCTGACTTCTCTCGCCAGGAAGTCGGCTAGATCGAGGAGGGATGGTTCGGGACCGTTAGGATCACGGTGGTCTCTCTGCCGCCTGAAGCGCTCTTGTCTGGCGGGTGGCAGCTTCTCTAAAATCCTCTCGACGTTAGAGTTGGCGTATAGCTCGTGCATACCCTTTTCTCGTTGCGCTCCCAGCATCCCTACCAGGGACTGCACTTTTATAGACAGGTCGTCTAATGAGCGATTGTCTGTTGCTGGGGGTAGGCGGTCAATATGCCTTATCTCTTGGATTACGTAATCCCATATACGTCCATATCTCTGGTCCAGCGCTGCTAGAGCCGCGGTGTATGGGGTCGTAGAGGTGGCATAGGCTAGCGCTATATTGTGCGCTCGGGGTACTTTCAGGTGCTTCAGTAATATTGCATACTTGTGGCGTTCATCAGCGACATCCACCATCATTGTCTCTAAGCACATCCGGAGCTCCGTGTACTGTGCTCGATTCTCATAGGTGAAGTCTGGAAACGTCGGTGTGCCAATGTATGACGCCGTGGATGGCTGATACATCGGCGAGCGTTGGGGGAGAGGCCTCCTAGGCGAGTCTCCTCTTGCGCCTCTCTGTGGGCTGGTACCGGCAGGGTACCATGGCCCGCTGGTCCAGGTGCTATTCCTCTGGGCTGGTCGTGCGTCATGCTCACCCGTGAATAGAGTCGGGGGTCTGTAGCGCAGCGCCGCGGGGGTATAGCCTGGGCTGTACTGGACCTCCTTGTCCGGTGGAGTACTGTGCTGTCGTCGGGCTTGGTTCTCCTCCTCTCCCTCTTCTTCTTCTATCAGGTCCTCTAGATCCTGTAGTCGTTTATTTAGCTTCTCCGCAGTGTATGCCGCTCCTTCCTTGTAGCTGGGTCTCGCTTGGACCGGTCGGGGAAGGGGGTCTGCGGGGGGTATAGGCTTGGTCTGTTGGTCAAGTTCAGGGTCGCTTGCTCGGTTAGGGGATGCTGCCCTTGACTGTTGTCTCGACGAGTTCCTTGAACCCCTGGCGGAGGGAGAGGGTGTTGCCTTGGTGATCAGCTGCTCCATTAGCTGCGCTTGTAGTCTGTCGCGCTCGCCCTGTAGTCTGTCGCGCTCGGTTTCGCGCTGGATGAGAGCGAGGTCGCGCTCTGCCTCTCTTTGGGCACCGTCAGCGGCGCGCTGGGTGTCTGCTCGGTCTCTTGCCATATTCTCTTCCGTCTGAAGGCGTCTCATCTCCAGGCGTATGCGCTCTTCTTCGCTCCGTTGCTGCGTCTGGAGTCGATCGCGTTCACCCTGAAGTCGATCGCGTTCACCCTGGAGTCGATCGCGTTCGGTAGAGGCTGTCAGGCTGACGAGGAACGCCTGTGATAGCATCCTCTCCGCTTCGCTGGGGGAAGACTGTTGTAGAGGTGAGCCGCTCCTGGCTGTACTCGTTGGGGAGTCCTGGAGCTCTATCTCTTCGGCGCTCTCCTCATCTTGTTCCGTGCAGAGTTCTCTCTCTGTAGGGTTGTCTTCCTCCCGGGGCTGGTCGGGGACTACTTCTTCGGTATTGGCGGGGGGTAAAGGCATGTCAGCTCCCTCCTGGTCCCCACCGTGAGCTTGGTCAGTTACATTAGAACCCACTAGGGCCTCTGTGGTCGGGGTAACCTGGTCGTTAAGGTCAGACATAATTTTACTTTCTACTTTTACCGCGTTTACCGTTTGTCGAAGGCTAGGTAGTTGACTGACAGCGTAATCCTCTAAGTACTGAGGTGTCTGTCGTCTGCGCCGCGGGCGTTCTACGTTAGGAGGACCGTTTCGTGGAGTGTTCATCATAGGCCATTTAATATTAATAACACTATATTAATATTACACTAGTTACCATCCGGCTCGAAGGACCAATTGTAACTGAGGGGTACAATTCCCTGACTGTATTGATAAGTATGGTATCATTAAACCACTACCGCTTTATGTACTTTAACTACTGGCCACACAGTACATGATATAGATATGATGAACACTTTCCCACCATGAAACCAAGTCCACACAAATGTATAAGTCGAATATTTAATATATAGCAAAGGGTATATACAACGTTCACTTAATGACATTTATGATTTGAATGCACTTGTAAGGCAAATGAGTATTCGTAGGCAAATCAACATTGAATGTCCAATCTCTGGTTACGCAGGAAGCAAGTATACAACCTGGTTCTTTAGGGAACTATAGCGATGGTACTTAATGATTATAGCTGGATATACTAAAGGGGGGTCCTGCTGGTTGTAAGTCAGTAGGGGGGGGGGGTTAAGAGAGCCGCCGGCGATATCCCATCTGGCCAACGATTTCTTGGGAGAATTCAGAGTGCTGAACACGGTGCCCACAGAACCTTGGTCCACAGATGAATACAGTTGGGCCCTCTTGTAGACGGTAGCTGCCGGTCCACAACGAAGAGACGTGAGGCGACCTCACTCGGGGTAGAGCGCCGTCTCACCTGCGGGGGGTAGTTCCAACACTCACCAGTGTTGGCTGTTATCCATGGCATAAATCAAAGCACCCAAAGCAAGTAGATAATCCAAGCCGTGTAGGGCTCGCCGTCGTCCGGGTAAGGTAATCCAATGTGCAGGTCCACTCGTCCTAGCCCAGAACTCCTCGGATGAAAGCACCACACGTGGTCTGCCCAGCCTGGTTAAGACTCTAGATAACGCGAGGAAACGATGGGGGTACTACTCACTGTATAACTCTAACCGAACGATGCACCATACATAATAGACTATTATTAACTTAATAGAAATACGTCCCACTCGACGGTATAGTGCCAAACTATGACAATTCAACTATTAATCCACACGATGTCTCAATGCCATTCTGAGGCCAAGTTGACCATACTGCACCACACGTGTATCGTGGGTGAGGCTTAACGTCTTGCCACTAGGTTGGAGGGTAAAGAACTAAGGGCTAAGGGACTAAAAGGAAGTTCTACTTTACTTGCGCCATATATATATGCGCTGTGAACAAATAGTACCATTCGTATTTCGCCAGACGTATTCCTACGCGGAACCGGGCTAGTAACGACATGTTCGTCGGCACGATTGAACTTGAACCAAGGGGCTTGGCTGCTGGCGCCAAGTTCTTGTCCAATGAGAGAATGAAACTATTATGGGCTGTTAGTAGACTAAAGGGATATTCAGTGTATATGTACAAGGAATATACAAGGGACATCAAACGATATACAAATACTATTAAATATATATCCATAAATAAATATATATATTCGGTTTAATCTGATCCTTCACAACAAGTTCCATTGACGCAGCGTGCTCGGCCTAGCCCACCATCCGTTTGCAAAATTAAAAAAAAAAAGACCCGTCGGACTGCCCCACTTCTTCATTTGGACCCACATAAATATCAGCATATCATATTTTGATGAGTTGTGCGTAAAATGAGAGAAGGAAAAAGGCAGGCATTTTCTCGAGTTTCCTCTCGTATCTCGGCTGCTCCATGTCGAGCAAGGTCTTCCCTACATCTTCAAAAGCCTAGAGAAAGCTTGTCTCAAATCTTCATCATGAGTTATGTGTGTGTGAATTAATTATATTCATCACGTGTGTCTGTGCTCCTTTGGAGACCTGTTTCAGAACTAACCCGAGACGCACAGGGCGCTCCCCGCCTCATCTCCGTTAACTCTTTGGACGCCACGGACTTGAGCATTGTTTGTTCCTACCACGCCAACGCTAAGAGATAGGAATACGTGGCGGTGTTTGTAGGGCTATATCTATATTCTATATTATAGCTATGGATACAATACTATGGCCCATTTGACATCAACTATCTATCGTTCAATATGTGAAAAAGAATACATTTCTCCATCCATACGTTCGTGTGTTATACCGTGGTGAATATGTATAGTTTTACAGTGATCCTGTCTAATCCCAGAAAACGACGATATGCAGCAATACGTGAATTTCACTAAAAGCGTTGGAGTTTCTCGCCTGGACACGCTACTATTCCCAAATCAAATGTATATAATAGATATTATGTTTCATCATGAATGCATGAAAGGGGGGGGGGGGGTCGTTTTTTTATGCTTTGATCGTCACCAACGGCATACGCTTTGGAGTAACATTACACACGATCGAGGTGAAATCATGGTTGGATCAAAGCAGGATTGATATAATTTAGTCCTTACCTTCACTAGGAGGTACCTCAAAAACAATATTCCAAGAGTCTGATCGCGAGTCCCAGTATTGGTGTCCATCGTGTCGCCAACATAATCCACAACAACAGATGCATCGGGGCATTTGACGCTTCTCAATGCGATCGGGATAACCGCTCCACTCGCCTGACAAAGAAAACTGCGCCCGGAGACATTTGAACGTTACACAGGCCAATATATAAGGTTTCAAAGGGTGCTCAATACTGCCACCTGGGAGGATGTGGCCGGTATTGCACTTTGGCGATCTCAGGATGAGTCCCCATGTTAACCCCGAGTCCGTGTGCCTGTAGTGAATAGAAATATCGAATAAAAGAAATAACGATGAAAACCCGACTATACTCAGGTTTTCGGGGTCCTGGCGCTCAACGCATGGCGAGATAACCCGACTGTCCTCGGGTCTGGCACTGATTGAGTTAAGAGCAGCCTTTACTTATGCCAATTCTAGGAATATGATTCATTAGATATAATTTATCTTATTCAAAAGTTGTCATGGATTGTCCTGGTATTACAAATGCAATTACTGATACTGGAGATACTGAATAAAAACATAATGCTTTTGTTCTCCAGACACACACTGTTCCAAATAGTATTAAAAATATTGCCACTACTCCAAATCAAGAAGAAAACTAATGAATATAAGTATCTTTTGAAGGCGGACTTAATGGTCATGTCAGTTTAACTATCAGACACGGAAAACTATGTTAAACTATGTTATTGGAATGATATACTTTAGAAACAAAATCTTGAACATGGGCCAATTTTTATTTGTAGACGAGACGTGAGCATTTTCTTTAAATATTAGTTTCCGACACTCTTTACAACAAAGTAAAATTTGTTCTGCTCTATAAAGCTTATTTTGTTTGGTTTACTATTAGTCTACAGGCTGCGTGAAAAGAACACACCTGATTTAGCAGGGAGGGAAGGTTTGGTGTGAGCAAAGCCCTGCTGTTCTACACTCTTAACAAAGGGTTCTTTGGCTCGTAATCATATAGGCTGCGTAAAGAATTTTATATAAAAAGAGAAACAGGCAAAAAAGTGAATGTATACTATTACTGTTATGTAAAATGTGATACTGTTGTAAATATTCTGATTGTCCAATGTCCGCCGGGGGATTCTGGTATAAAACACGCCCATGTTGTTGGTTGAACAGATACATTTACATTTAGTCATTTAGCTGACGCTTTTATCCAAAGCAACTTACATGTTCTGTACGACAGGTCATCAGGAAGGGTACAACTCAGCTGAGTAACAATATTCATCAAAGTGTTGCGTATTACAGTGTAGGTTAGTTTATTAGGACAAATGCATAAGTGTGAGTAAGGTTAGTTAGGGTTTTTTTTTTTTTTTTTTTTTTTTTTTTTTTTTTTTATTATTTCAGATAATACAGATAATGACGTCTCCGCATACCCCTATTTAGTAAAATATTCATCAAACAACAGACAATGGGCTATATAAATGTACTATAGGGCTAGACATTTAGTCGATTTACATATTCATGACCGACGTATTGTTACTTATGTGCCGTCTTTGCGGTGGAAATGGCAGACGTTCAAAGTCATAACATGCACAACATGTCATCTGACTAGTGCGCAATGAATGAATCGCGTTCAAAATATAGGCCTAAATAACTTCTCTTAAACCACTGTTGGTGATTCTGCCTAAAGGCAGGATGTGTTTCACTCCAGCTGCAGCAGTGAGGAATGGGAGGGGCTGAGCCCGATGTGTGTGTGTGTGTGTGTGTGTGTGTGTGTGTGTGTGTGTGTGTGTGTGTGTGTGTGTGTGTGTGTGTGTGTGTGTGTGTGTGTGTGTGTGTGTGTGTGTGTGTGTGTGTGTGTGTGTGTGTGTGTGTGTGTGTGTGTGTGTGTGTGTGTGTGTGTGTGTGTGTGTGTGTGTGTGTGTGTGTGTGTGTGTGTGTACATTTACTATAGGCTACTATTTCTGACATGGATTAGACTAATTAGCTTTAACGATCCTGATTCCTGAGCCTATTTTATTCAAAAGGAAGATATTGATTTACATACGTATATCGTTTTTTTATAATCTTATCTCCTGTGCTGGCACTAGCATAGCTTTGGAGTGGACATATAACATATGGAGATATACTAAAAAGCGTAATCATTCTGGCCGGTAAAATATCTCTCTGGCTGGTAGTTTTTTTTAAATCTAAATCAGAACTTTCTGTACATTTTGTTCCCTGTTTTTCAGCATTTAGCTACAGGCATAGATCATTGTGTAATAACATGTAATGATAAACAATGTCATCGTAACTGGTCTCCTTCTTGCTCTCCCTCCTCTCGCTCTCCCTCTCTCTCCCCCTCCTATCTCCTTCTCTCTCCCTCCTTTCTCCTTATAACACTCCTACACAGCATTTACAGACATAAATAAACGCCATGGCTCATCTCCTACTCTGGGTATTCAGTAGGTGGTGTCAGAGAGGCATCTGCCCATGTGACCTAAGGATAGTAGTACTGCACTTGAAATGTTCAATTGCAAATTGTATCAATTGTTTTTTTTCTGGTAAATTAATTGTTTAGATTAATCGACTAATCTATAAAATAATCTACAGATTAATCGATAACAAAATAATGGTTAGTTGCTATTAGGGCTGTCTTAAATACTTCGAAGCTTCGTTCGATGGCACAAGCTTGTGTGTGTGCGCATGGGGCCATTGGGTGGGGCCGGGGGACAAATACACTGGAGGAAAGTAACCCAGCTCAGCACTGCCCAAATTATATCATCACTATTGCCTGTTTGAAGGATATCATCCTCAAATACATATACACCTACATGCCTTGTAGAATCCGGACCTTGTAGACTGACATAATTCTGTGCATAGTTTAGTCTACACAGGCCATATTTCAAATAATCAAAATCTTACATCATTCATCTTAAACATTCTTGATTTGGGGGATTGGTAGTTCCCATGAAATCTGAAGTTCAAACGACAACAGCGATCCACCTTGAATTAAATCACACAGCCGAGTGAAACCTTGTTGGCTCAGTCACGAAAGGGGCTACTTAATTAATTAATCCAACCCACTTTATTTATAGAGCACATTTAAAAACAACAAAGTTTATGAAAGTGCTGTACAAGTCCCACAACATAAGATACATTTTTTTTTTTTTTTTTCTTCGAAGCTTCGAATTAAAATCGAAGCTCTGCCCCGAAGCTTCGATTGCCAAAAAAAGCTTCGAAGGTCAGCCCTAGTTGCTATATAGTAGTGTACTACTATATAGTGAACTATATAATCACTCTATACATTTAGTCCATGTTCAGGCTATCAAACTAATACATACATATGAATGTTAATCTGAACAGTTTGGTCAATTTCACTTGAACTAATGGTGGCTCTGCAGGACACATACAGTGACACTTGGATAGGAGAGGAGGGGAGAGGATGGGAGGGGAGAGGATGAGAGAAGAGGAGAAGAGAGGGGAGGGGAGAGGATGGGAGGGGAGAGGATGAGAGAAGAAGAGAAGAGAGAAGAGAGGATGGGAGGGGAGAGGATGGGAGGGGAGAGGATGGGAGGGGAGAGGATGAGGTCAAGTGTGGATGGTCTGATGTCCAAAAAAGGAGAAGGGGGGGGGGGAAGAGAGAGAGAGAGAGAGAGAGAGAGGTGACATTCCAGAGAGTTATTTTCTTCTAGACCAGTACAATCCTGTTAAAACAACGTCACATAGACTGAGTATCACTGCTGGACTTCATCAAGCTTTCAAGTGTTTAAGCTCTGTTCCCCTTCCTTCATGCCCTGTCTCACCTCTTTATGTCTCTCTCTCTCTCCCTCCCAATGCCTCTCCTGTCTCTCCTCTTCCTGTCTCTCCTCTCTCTCTGCCTCTGCCTCTCTCCCCTATCCGCCTCTCTCTCTCTCTCTCTCTCTCTCTCTCTCTCTCTCTCTCTCTCTCTCTCTCTCTCTCTCTCTCTCTCTCTCTCTCTCTCTCTCTCTCCCTCCCAATGCCTCTCCTGTCTCTCCTCTTCCTGCCTCTGCCTCTCTCCCCTATCCGCCTCTCTCTCTCTCTCTCTCTCTCTCTCTCTCTCTCTCTCTCTCTCTCTCTCTCTCTCTCAATGCCTCTCCTGTCTCTCCTCTTCCTGTCTCTCCTCTCTATCTGCCTCTGCCTCTCTCCCCTATCCGTCTCTCTCTCTTCTCTCTCTCTCTCTCTCTCTCTCTCTCTCTCTCTCTCTCTCTCTCTCTCTCTCTCTCTCTCTCTCTCTCTCTCTCGAATTAGTAATCATACCAGCATGATTTGCTTTGGTTTCTGACATGTTACACTTTCTGTCTGTATGTCTGCCTATCTTAACGTGGTATGGACCTGACATTGGTCTTTAGTGTAGTCCTAGTTAGCAGTTAGTTAGTCTTTGATCAACAGGAATAAAGAGCTACAGTATATCACAGCTATGGTTAAATACAGGAGGGTAGGATTCATTATTGTCTGTCTATCTCTCTCTCTCTCTCTCTCTCTCTCTCTCTCCATCTCACTCTCAATAGAGGACAGTAGGAAATGGATGCCCGTAATGATTTATTCTCTGTCTCTGTCTCTGTCTCTATCTCTCTCTGCATTGGAATCCAACATCTGCTTCATGTCTGTGGAGCAGCAAGTTAGCTGCTTGCTGTCAAGCAGGAAGTTAGAGAGAGGAGAGAAAGAGGAGGGAGGGAGAGAAGGAGGGAGAGAGAGGATGGGTACAAAGCAGGAGGGGGGGAAATACAGAGGGAGGGAGAGCAAGAAGGAGAGAGGACGGAGAGCAAGAAGGAGGGAGAGGCAGGAGAGAGAGGGGAGGGGGAGAGGGGAGGGAGAGAGGGGAGAGCAAGAAGGAGGGAGAGGCAGGAGAGAGAGGGGAGGGGGAGAGGGGAGGGAGAGAGGGGAGAGCAAGAAGGAGAAAGGAGGTAGAGCAAGAAGGAGAGAGGAGGGAGAGCAAGAAGGAGAGAGGAGGGAGAGCAAGAAGGAGAGAGGAAGAGAGACATGGGAGGGAGGGAGAGGATGGGTACAAAGCAGGAGGGACAAATAATGAGAGGAAAGAGGGAAAGAGAGCAGTAGGGGGAGAAATGAGGGAGAGAATGAGAGAAGGAGGGAGAGAGAAGGAGATAGAGAAGGAGAGGGGGAGAGAGAAGGAGAGATGAGGAATAGATAAAGAGAAAGGAGGGAGAGAGTAGAACCGAGGAAGAGGAGGGAGAGAGTGTGGAAGTGTGATTGACATTAATGCACAGACTGTTTTTACTTTTTTTTTTACTTTTTTTCATTTCTATTTCTATTTGATCTTGTTCTTGACTTCTACTAGATTTTTATTATATTATTTTATTACCATTACCCTGCCTGTGCCCCCCCCCCCCCCCCAAGCATGACACTGTGCTGCTATGACACCTGCATTTCCCCAAGGGGATCAATAAAGGAACATTATTACTTACTTATCTTATTTCTCTAGTGCCGTGTTTCTTAAGCAATAGGGTCAGGGTCCAGCACGGGCCACGTGTTGGGACTCGGGAGCAGCAGTATGTTTTAATGAGCTCGGGGCCCGGCCTCCAGGGGACAGACAAACCGTACTTCAGTACAGAGAGAGATATGTTGATATCTTATTATATTGTTATTATTGTTGATATTTGAATAATCATCCCTTTTCCTGTTCTTACTGCCTTGTACAATGTGCTTTGGCAATTCCTGAATAATTCAGACAACTTTATTGATCCCACGTGGTGGGGCAATTCATATTGTAGCTTGCACGAGTAACGGAAACAACAACAACAACAACAACAACAAAAACAAAAACATCTCAACGACAGCACGGCAACAACAACATTCCATGCTATACACAGTCCAGTAAAAGTAAAAACGGACAACTAGGTGTAAAGGCTACTTAAAATGACTACTGTCTGCGTTTAAAAGTCTGATAGCTGAGGCAGGGGACAAAAGATTTGGCCGTCTTATTTGGCCGTCATGGAACGTCATAACGGCGGCCAGAAGGCAACAGCGAAAACCATTGAGACAGAGCGTGGAGAGGTTGATTTGTGATGCTCGTCCCCTTCTTGACCACCTGGTCCGTCCAGAGAGAACATGGGTCTCTCTGTTTTACTCCAATTATTTTAGAGCACACTTTCACAATATACTGTAGGCTGTTCTTATCTTTAATAGATAGGCCACTGAACCAGCAGATAAAAGAAAAAGTTAAGAGGCTTTCAATAAGATAACCATAAAAAGTGCTCAGGATCTTCAGCTTTCTCAACAAGTAGATCCTCTGCTGACCTCTTTTGACAATGGACTCTGTATTTAAGTTGAACATCAGTTTACAATCAAACGCAGTTCCCACGTATTTGTATGATTCAACAATCTGGACGTCCTCGTCGTGAATTACACTGGCTTGGGGATCGGAGTTGTGTCTGAAGTCAATTATCATGTCCTTAGTCTTAGAGACATTGAGGTCCAAGTAATTCTCATCACACCATTTCTCAAAGTCGTGACGTACAGGTATACAGGTATATTATATGGAATTGAGAGAGAGAGACTGATCTATCCTCCCTCCCTCCTTTCTGCCTCCCTTCTTCATGTGATATAACAGAGCAATAAACAAGGAGATAACACAAACAGAAGAGAACAGGGGAACAAAGTACACATAGTAAAAAGACGGCCAGAGAGAGAGATACAGAGAAATATATCCTAATATATCCTAACCTTTCATCTGATTATATAACCTGTTTATCCACCTTGCCATCCTCACCTCCAGTAAACCCAGCCGACGTATTAACAATAAACCAATCGTCACCTCCATTAAACACAGAGGACTTATCAACAATAAACCAACCCTCACCTCCAGTAAGTGAGCCAGACTTATCAGGAAGTCACTGCAACAACACGACCAAATAAAACGATTGACACTATCAAATAAGTTCAATGTACACCTGGCTTGGACTTGTGGTGAATATGTATCTGGCCTGGGTCACTTGTTGTAATGAAATTAGAAAGGTGCGCTCAGTAGAGAGCAGGGTACAAAATAGTTACACGCCCAGCGCCACTGGCTTGTAGATTTATTCTTTGGCGATTAGAATTTAAGGTCTGCCCGCCACCTGGCGGCTAACAAAATACACTGCATCTACCGCTTCTCCTCCAATCCACTCCCTCCAGGCCGCTCAGTGGTTTAACACTGATGTAATATACTACATGTAGTACAATGCCAAAGCAACAGATGGCGATGTACAAACATGAAGGCCTTTTTCAACCAATGAGAAGGGTGAACCTGTGATATCCTGTTCAGGCTTTGTCACTCACATTCTGTTAGAAAAAGTTTTGACGCCATTGTTGTTGTCGTTAGCTTACATGCTAACGTTAATGGCAGCGACCATAGCATTGTGGCTAGGCTAGCTATCATCGCTTAATAGAGCTAGTGAATGGATAAACAACGTTATTTAACATTGCATAATGGGTACAATTACAATGCGGCTCAATACAAACAATTGTTAAGGGGCCCAGGGGGTGTAGACTGTTGTAGTTTGAGCTAATTTACACCATGCTCCAAAAATAATAAAAATCTGCCAAGCGATGTGCCGCGGGGAGCGCTCGATTCAAGGTGAGCGGTGAGCGAGCGGAGAGCGACTTGGGGGCGGGGTCAACATGAGCGATTAGCGGAGCAATTCGTTTCCTTATATCGCTTCCTCAGGGTTCCAACTTGTGTTGACAAAATGCGCTCTCTCTCTAGACTAGAAAGGTGCACTCAGTAGAGCACAGATGTCCGCCAGGGCGGCAGCCACACATAATAATAATAATAATAATAATAATAATAATAATAATAATAATAATAATAATAATAATAATAATAATAATAATAATAATAATAATAATAATAATAATAATAATAATAGATTGGATTTGTAATGCACTTTTTGTTCACTGGGATCCCAAAGTGCTACACTACATGGTTAAAACAGTTAAAAAATTTTAAATAAAATGTGTGTCCCGACCCCACTTCTATGTTTCAATAAATTATTTGCATTTAAAACTATTAACGCTGACTCATTCCTTCAGTCCACTCAAAATTATGCTAATATTCCTTATGTTGTTTATGATATTAATTGAAAATAGCATATGAGAGTATTATATGTAATAATAACACATGGCGATATACTAAAAAGCTATTTATAATTTTTGGCTAGTAAAAAAATCTGCCCGGCTTGTACTTATAAAAATCTACCAGCCAAATGGCTGGTAAGTCAAAAAGTTAAGTTTGTTCCCTGGTAGAGAGCAAATTTCCACCAGGCAGCATCCACAGATTTATTTTCTAGTAGCCTACGTTAGGCGGGGCTAATGTGTAGGGGGCAGGGCAAACATAGACCAATGATTACAACTATGTACTACAGATGTAGCCTGCTGAGTGGTTTCCGGTGGTAACAAGTAGGGGCACTCGGGTTACACCACTTTTCGTCTAGGAAAAGGGGAGGGGAGAAACAGCCAGTGCCGAGGGTTGTGGTCTCAGCTTGAATGCGCAGCGCGAATACGCTCGCAGATCGACAGTTTTCAAATGTCCAAATCTTACGAATTTCGTTTGCTCATCAAATGTGAAATATATGAATTCTGTTTTTGTCCTATCCACTAAGTATCCTGTGATTATAAAAGAGCTGTGAGCCCCTTGAATATGCAGTGCAAATGCGCTCGCAGATCAAGTCAGTTTTCTCATGTTGCATATTACAATAAAGTATTAGGGGGCGCCCAAGTGGCGCACCGCATACAGCACTACGGTGCAACACGGCCGACCCGGGTTCGACTCCCGGACCCGGTGGTCTTTGCCGAATGTCTTCCCCTGTCTATCTCCCATTCCTCCTCTCTCTCTCTCTACAGGACTGCCCGGTAGCAAAAATCTATAAAAAACCTACAAAAACATAACTTGTCCAAAAGGACAAGTAACATTTAAAACAATAAAGTATTTGAGCACTTTTATATGATATAATTAGGTTTTTGAAGGTCTCTGTCAACCTATGTGCAATGTCTCATCCAAATTAGAGTTGTTCCGATACCGATACCAGTATCGGAAATGCCGCCGATACTGCCTAAAATGCTGGTATCGGCGAGTACCCTCTAATTCTGCGCTCCGATACCACGTAATTTATCAACAACACCACCACCATCACCATCTGCTGTGAGCATTATAAAACAAACGTGTGTTTAACCGACCGTGAATTAAAGTGTCAATGCTGTTTGTCATTTTAACAGCAGATACTTTCTTAAATGCCATCCTCCCGACAGAGCGCTGTTGACGGGGAGCTCTGATGGGTTCGCTTGGTGGTGTTATTAGCATTGAACAGCTAACCGAAAGCTAGCGTTAACTAACGTTAAAGGTTTAGCCATAATGTTACCTTGGCTAAAGTTGGGGCTATTCATAATCCAGCAATAATGGCTGCAGACCTGCAAGCAAAGTACAGCAAGTTGGCAAAGGAGTATTCCAACGTAAATCACATTTTCACCAGTAACGTTAGTCTTTCCATCTCCCGGTAGCTCATGCTAGCTAACCTAGCTCACGTTAGCGTCGTCACTGAACCACCTTGCGTACACAATTAATGACATGTTGCGGACAGCCATATCGGTGACAATGTTTAGCTTTTAGTGCCAAATGATAAGAGTCTGAGGCGGAGTCTCAAAAGAGAATGTTGAATATTTATTGTGCAAAAATCACAACACAGCCTCTGCTACTTCAACGGAGCCTTCTGGAAGCAAGTGCAGCAATGAATAATGTCCGTGTGGATCATTGGAGTAGGGTGGATCATTGGAGTAGGGTATATCTGCAGACTGTGCTGCAGCCCCATACTCTGATTAATGATACTAATACAAATCTATACAATCACCTGTTGTTGAATAAATACCATTACTTTCTAGTTATTACTAAAAAACAGTATATATAAAACAGTAGCTGTATAAAAAAAGAATTATAATTTATATAATCTTTTTTAATTTTTAATTTTTTTTAATGTATGCACTGGTATCGGATCAGTATCGGTATCGGCCGATACCCAAAGCTTAGGTATCGGAATCGGATCGAAAAGGAAAAAATGGTATCGGAACATCTCTAATCCAAATGGGCCCTGTAGTTAGCTGCAGAAAGAAAGACTCACACAACCAATCAAATAACCCCCCAGGCTTCTGCTGATGGAGATAACAATAGTGTCAACATTATGTCTGCAGTAAAGTAGTGTTCATATTATTCATATTTATGAGTTCATGTTTTATTGAAGGAGAAAGGGCAGTCTACTCCTTTAGTATTTTTTCCTTTTATTGAAATGGTAGGAAGGCTGAGTGAGATACACAGGAGAGAAGGTTCTTTATTGAGACCATAGGAATGCTGAGAGGGAAACCATAGGCGAGACACCGAAGAGAATGGACCTCATGCACCAACATTCTCGTAAGTTTCCTCGTAAATAAACTTGTAGGAGGTTTGCAAGAGAACCTACTATAGTCCGACAGTGGCTCGGGAGGTAGAGCAGTCGTCTGGCAATCCGGAGGTTCCCGGTTCGATTCCCGCTCCTCCCGGGCAGCGTGTCGATGTGTCCTTGAGCAACCCCTAATTGCTGCCAATGAGCAGGTTGGTTGCACCTTGCATGGTTGCCTCCGCCGTCTGTGTGTGAATGTGTGAGTGAATGGGTAAAATGTGAGTAACAAATTGTAAAGTGCTTTGGATAAAAGCGTTATATAAAAAAGCAGCCATTTACCATTTAGTCCCCCCCGGAATCATCAACACATGGAGAGGTGCTCTTGTGTTGCCAAAATTATCGCAGCTGCGAACTCCGTGTGCAAAACGGAAGCGAGAGGCTCAACATTGCATCTCTGCTGTGCTTGCGACTGATCAACATTTGATTAGATTAAAATGTCTTGTCATCATACAGCACAAGTACAATACAACGAAAATAAGACATCACAATGCCTCATTGAGGCATGACTGTAAATGTAAAACGGAATTTTTAATGAAACAAAGATTGTCGTATTTATTATTATTATAATTTAATTCCAAGGATGTCTGTAGAATCGATGTGAACACAATCACCATGATTTTTCCCAAATGAAGCCCTTAAGAACACGGGCACACCAGTCTGTCCAACTTACGACTGACCTTCCACGCTTGTAAATCCTGCTCTTAGCTACGAGCGAATCCCAGAAAAGGTAAAATCCAGGCCAAAATTGGCCCCGAAAAGGTCCTAGGTGGAGCTACAATGAATTTGCTCTTAACCTTTCTCGTAAGTCCGTTGGTGCATGACGTCCAATGTTCTTTATTGTGACAGTAGGAAGGCTGAGATGGAGACAGTAGGGGAGACACAGGAGAGATTTATAGGGCTGGGCTAGGCTTGGGCGGTATGACTTTTTTCATACCGTTATACCTTGATTACCTAATACCCCGGTATACGGTGTATGACGGTATGACTTTCATTACCATCAGCGGGGGGGGGGGGGGGGGGGGGGGGGTGGCGGCAACCAAGTAAACAAATCACGGAGATGGCCAGTTCGCCCACAGCATCTAGTGCTAACGTTAAGCTCTCAGAATGGTAGCAGTCCTCCCGCAGCATCTAGTGCTAACGTTAAGCTCTCAGAATGGTAGCAGTCCTCCCGCAGCATTTAGTGCTAACGTTAAGCTTTCAGAATGGTAGCAGTCCTCCCGCAGCATCTAGTGCTAACGTTAAGCTCTCAGAATGTTAGCAGTTAGCCCGCAGCTCTAGTGCTAGTAACGTTAAGCTCTCAGAATGGTAGCAGTTAGCCTGCAGCTCTAGTGCTAGTAACGTTAAGCTCTCAGAATGGTAGCAGTTAGCCCGCAGCTCTAGTGCTAGTAACGTTAAGCTCTCAGAATGGTAGCAGTCCTCCCGCAGCTCTAGTGCTAGTAACGTTAAGCTCTCAGAATGGTAGCAGTCCTCCCGCAGCATCTAGTGCTAACGTTAAGCTCTCAGAATGGTAGCAGTCCTCCCGCAGCATCTAGTGCTAACGTTAAGCTCTCAGAATGGTAGCAGTTAGCCCGCAGCTCTAGTGCTAACGTTAAGCTCTCAGAATGGTAGCAGTTAGCCCGCAGCTCTAGTGCTAACGTTAAGCTCTCAGAATGGTAGCAGTTAGCCCGCAGCATCTAGTGCTAGTAATGTTAAGCTCTCAGAATGGTAGCAGCTCGCCCGCAGCATGCTAGTGCTAACGTTAAGCTGTCAGAATGGTAGCAGCTCGCCCGCAGCATCCTACACACAACAACAACAACACACACTCGTTACTACAACGCTTTACGGTATTTTCACAGCACTGTCGCAACATTACCGTAAAGCGTGAACACCGTTGTGATCATACACAACACTACAGTTAGCTCTCAGAATAGCCAGTTAGCCCGCAGCACCAGCAACGGTAAGCGTGTCTCATTTAATTTCACTCACTGAAGCGGGGTTCCCCCTCCTCCTGTGTGTAGAAGACAACCAGCTCTGCATGGCTCGCCCCACTAGTGAGGACTAGTCTCGCCCTCTGCTGGCGCGTGTGTGCACTACAACAAAACTCTGTTTAGACGGTATTGATTTTCAATACCGTCACCGTCGGTATTTCAAAATACCCCGGTATACCTTAATACCGTCATACCGCCCAAGCCTAGGCTGGGCGATATAACGATAACTATAAATATCGCGATATATTTTAATAATCGATATCGAATATCGAAATAAAAGAAATAATCGTTTTTTTATTTTATTTTTGTGACCTGCAACAGGGCAGTTTTAAAACCAGAGACAGTGGACAGACTTGTCTTTCTTGCCTGCAACTTAAAGTAATGGCTTTGCTTGTCCAAATGACAATACTGACCAAATTGAGATTTATTTTTCTCTTGTCCATTTATTTAGTTTGCTTTCTAATTTAAAATACAGTTTGAAACCGTCTGTACACAGTAGGCTATGTGTGCTAGCAGAACTAGACTCCAGTCACGAGTCACGGTGCACATGTGCGGTGGTTTGTCCACCAAAAAAGCGCCAAAAGATCGAAAATAAACTAGCAGAGCCAGAACTGTTCAACTCCCCTGGAGCCACAGCCAGCAGAGAAGCCGGTTTACTTTTGCTTTTAAACCAGCTGCAGCCTGAGAACTGGAGTGTGAGGGGATGTAACACTAAAGATGGCGGCAATGACAAAGAATTGCTTAAAAAAAAACATACAAAAAACATACAAAAATTAAAATTATACTTATAACAATTTCGATAATTATCGATATCAAGAAATATGATAACATTATCATATCGTTATCACGATATGATTTTTTTCCATATCGCCCAGCCCTAGGAGAGAAGGTTCTTTATTGAGACGGTAGGAAGGCTGAGAAGGAGACGCAGGAGAGAAGGTTCTAGGTGGAGCTACAATGAATTTGCTCTTAACCTTTCTCGTAAGTCCGTTGGTGCATGACGTCCAATGTTCTTTATTGTGACAGGAAGGCTGAGATGGAGACAGTAGGGGAGACACAGGAGAGAAGGTTCTTTATTGAGACGGTAGGAAGGCTGAGAAGGAGACGCAGGAGAGAAGGTTCTTTATTGAGACCGTCAGACTCTGAACTTGGCTGAGAGGGAGACAGAGTACGGGAGACACGAGAGAAGGTTCTTTATTGAGACAGTCTGACTCGGAAGGCTGAGAGGCAGACAGAGTACGGGAGACACAAGAGAGAAGGTTCTTTATAGAGATGGTAGGGAGGCTGAGAGGGAGACAGAGTAGGGGAGACACAGGAGATAAGGTTCTTTATTGAGACGGTAGGAAGGCTGAGACTAGAGGGAGACAGAGTACGGGAGACACAGGAGAGAAGGTTCTTTATAGAGATGGTAGGGAGGCTGAGAGGGAGACAGAGTAGGGGAGACACAGGAGAGAATGTTCTTTATCGAGACAGTATGAAGGCGGAGAGGGGGACAGAGTAGGGGAGACACAGGAGAGAATGTTCCTTATTGAGACAGTAGGAAGGCTGAGAGGGAGACAGAGGAGAGAAGGTTCTTTATTGAGACAGTAGGAAGGCTGAGAGGGAGACAGAGGAGAGAAGGTTCCTTATTGAGACAGTAGGAAGGCTGAGAGGGAGACAGAGGAGAGAAGGTTCTTTATTGAGACAGTAGGAAGGCTGAGAGGGAGACAGAGGAGAGAAGGTTCTTTATTGAGACAGTAGGACGGCTGAGAGGGAGAGAGTTGGGCTGGAGATGGTTGTGGCAGGATTCGATCCCAGACCAGTAGGGGTCTTAATTAACCAGACACCATCGCTGTACACAGCATGAATTATTAAGAGTCCCATAGGGGTTATGGATTTTAGAAGAAAAGAAACAGAAAATGCCCTCCAACGTCCCTATTAAAGTTGAATAAAGAGCCTGCAGGCTGTGCTGGTGCTTCCTCGCTGTTCAGGCTCACGTCTTAACAACCTGCCACAACTCGGAAAACTGTTGTTTCTTTGTGTAATTTCATCGCTACCAGGGAATCATTGTAGAAGAGTTAGCCATCCATCCATCCAGCTAGCCAGTGATACAGCCAGCCAGTCATCCATCTATCCATCCATCCATCCATCCATCCAGTGATACAGCCAGCCAGTCATTCATCCATTGATATGTCCAGCCAGCCAACCAGTCAGTCAGCCAGCCAGTCATCCATCCATCCATCCATCCAGCCAGTGATACAGCAAGCCAGTCATCCATCCATCCATTGATATGTCCAGCCAGCCAGCCAGCCAACCAGTCAGTCAGCCAGTCAGTCAGCCAGCCAGCCCCCAGGAGATAAAGGCAGTAAAAGCGAACCATCGTCAGGGCCCTTTTTAATGTCCCCGTTGTTAAAACATTATACAGATTATAAGGACTGTTTGTGGTGATATAATGGTGGAATAGTGTCCTGCCTGCATGTTGCTCTGCTGTGTGGCTGTATTTTATTTGATCTCTTCCCTTTGATCTTGACCCCACCTTACATATTTCACTCGTCATTTGTAGGGGTTTGTAAAAAGATTTAGTCACATAAGGATCTCTCTACTGATTCAAGGTCTCTCTCTTACTCACTCACTCACTCACTCACTCACTCACGCACGCACGCATGCACGCACGCACGCACGCACGCACTCACTCACTCACTCACTCACTCACTCACTCACTCACTCACTCACTCACTCACTCACTCACTCACTCACTCACTCACTCACTCACTCACTCACTCACTCACTCACTCACTCACTCAACACACACACGTCAATTCCCACAATACGATATTTATACTGGGATACTGGGATCTTCATGCTTCATCTTAGCATGCAAATATATCCAGCTCTGTGTGTCTATGTACTATAGGGCTGACAGAATTGGCCAAAAATTACACTTTAATATTCCAAAAAAAACACATAGGTTCGAACCATTCGAACATATAGTGTTGCACATCATTTCCACGGAGACATAACTAGTAAACAAAATAAATATCAACATACCTACACCAGCATACAAATAGAATAATGTATTATCTCAGTCTCCCAGAAGGGTCTGTCGGTAGAAAAATGCTGTTTTTGAGGACTTGATTAGAAATACAAAACTATGAATTAAAAAAAAAAAAATTACAGAGGTGTTCCATAAACTCACAGGAATTGTGTAAAAGTGCCCAAATAGTGAAAGAAATAGTAAAACAAAGACTTTTGGCCCTGAGGGATGATTTCCAATAAAGTGTTATACAAAACGGAAAAGTAGCATACTTACATTCTTGATGCTATAATTCCCAAAACGCTAGCGTTAGCACAGAAAAAAGAAAATGTTTACTTAGTGGACTTAAGCTCTTAACAGGCGGGCACATTTTCTACAAAACGCCTGTCGATAGCATACCCAAAGTAATTAGCAATTTATTATACTTTATACTTATAGCACATGCATGAGTCTGGTCTCTTTTGAAAGGTAACATTCTGAAGTTTCTTACACAATAAATACACTCCTGTCCATCATGCAGCACATTCAGACCCACGTGAGAAGTTGAGAGGGAGACAGCCGGGGATGGTTTTTTAACATTTATTTGAACACAATTCGAATTAGGGCTGGGCGATATGGAAAAAAATCATATCACGATAACGATATGATAATGTTATCATATTTCTCGATATCGATAATTATCGAAATGTTATAAGTATATAAATAAAATAAATAATAAAAGATTCTCTTTTTTTTTTTTTTTTTTTTTTTTTTAACAACATATGTATGTTTATTTTGCAGCAATTCTTTGTCATTGCCGCCATCTTTAGTGTTACATCCCCTCACACTCCAGTTCTCAGGCTGCAGCTGGTTTAAAAGCTAAAGTAAACCGGCTTCTCTGCTGGCTGTGGCTCCAGGGGAGTTGAACAGTTCTGGCTCTGCTAGTTTATTTTCGATCTTTTGGCGCTTTTTTGGTGGACAAACCACCGCACATGTGCACCGTGACTCGTGACTGGAGTCTAGTTCTGCTAGCACACATAGCCTACTGTGTATAGACGGTTTCAAACTGTATTTTAAATTAGAAAGCAAACAAAATAAATGGACAAGAGAAAAATATATCTCAATTTGGTCAGTATTGTCATTTGGACAAGCAAAGCCATTACTTTAAGTTGCAGGCAAGAAAGACTGTCTCTGCCCTTAAAACTGCCCTGTTGCAGATCCAAAAAAAAAAAAATCGATATTTTTTTTTTCGATATTCGATATCGATTATTAAAATATATCGCGATATTTATCGTTATCGTTATATCGCCCAGCCCTAATTTGAATATACATTTTTACAATCGAATGTATAATTTCTTTTAACAATTTGATTAATAATTTGAATATAGATTCATTGACAATCTGTGTGTGTGTGTGTGTGTGTGTGTGTGTGTGTGTGTGTGTGTGTGTGTGTGTGTGTGTGTGTGTGTGTGTGTGTGTGTGTGTGTGTGTGTGTGTGTGTGTGTGTGTGTGTGTGTGTGTGTGTTGTGTGTGGTGTGTGTGTGTTACCATGCATGGGCATTTTTATGGGTGCGTGGGAGTGCTAAAGCGTACATAATTGTGTGTGTGTGCGACTGTGCGCGCCCCATATCATTGTGAGCAGCAGGCCTATTATTAGACGAAAGAGGTCATTAAGATTGAATGATTTCCCTCCACTAGACCTCAGTCCTCAGCTATCCATTATGCAGACTGAGAGGAGAGACCTGGCCAACATGATGCAGACTGAGAGGGGAGACCAGACCAACATGATACAGACTGAGAGGAGAGACCAACATGATACAGACTGAGAGGAGAGACCTGGCCAACATGATACAGACTGAGAGGGGAGACCACACCAACATGATACAGACTGAGAGGAGAGACCACACCAACATGATACAGACTGAGAGGGGAGACCACACCAACATGATACAGACTGAGAGGAGAGACCACACCAACATGATACAGACTGAGAGGAGAGACCAGACCAACATGATGCAGACTGAGAGGAGAGACCAGACCAACATGATACAGACTGAGAGGAGAGACCTGGCCAACATGATGCAGACTGAGAGGAGAGACCAGACCAACATGATACAGACTGAGAGGAGATACCAGACCAACATGATACAGACTGAGAGGGGAGACCAGACCAACATGATACAGACTGAGAGGAGAGACCAGACCAACATGATACAGACTGAGAGGGGAGACCACACCAACATGATACAGACTGAGAGGAGAGACCACACCAACATGATACAGACTGAGAGGAGAGACCAGACCAACATGATGCAGACTGAGAGGAGAGACCAGACCAACATGATACAGACTGAGAGGAGAGACCTGGCCAACATGATGCAGACTGAGAGGAGAGACCAGACCAACATGATACAGACTGAGAGGAGATACCAGACCAACATGATACAGACTGAGAGGAGAGACCAGACCAACATGATACAGACTGAGAGGAGAGACCAGACCAACATGATACAGACTGAGAGGAGAGACCAGACCAACATGATACAGACTGAGAGGAGAGACCAGACCAACATGATACAGACTGAGAGGAGAGACCTGGCCAACATGATGCAGACTGAGAGGAGAGACCACGCCAACATGATACAGACTGAGAGGAGAGACCAGACCAACATGATACAGACTGAGAGGAGAGACCAGACCAACATGATACAGATTGAGAGGAGAGACCAGACCAACATGATACAGACTGAGAGGAGAGACCAGACCAACATGATACAGACTGAGAGGAGAGACCAGACCAACATGATACAGACTGAGAGGAGAGACCAGACCAACATGATGCAGACTGAGAGGAGAGACCAGACCAACATGATACAGACTGAGAGGAGAGACCAGGCCTACAGCCTTCTTCCTCCTCCTCTTCTTCCTCCTCCTCCTCTTCCTCTCCTCTTTCCTTTCCTCTTTCTCTCTTCTTCCTCTACATTTTCCTCTTCCTCTCCTCTTTCTCTCCTACTTTTCTTCCTCTCCTCTTCCTCTCATCCCATCTTCCTCTCATCTCCTTTTCCTCTCCTCTTTCCCTCCTCTTCCTCTCATCTCCTCTTCCCCTCCTCTTCTCCTCTGAAATCATAGTCTTGTCAGAAAGGAATAGAAGACCCCTTGCTAGTAAGAAAGATAATGGCCATCTATGTCTATACCTGCTCTACCCATCTCTGTCTACCTGCCCTACCCACCTCTGTCTAATACCTGCCCTACCCATCTCTGTCTTATACCTGCCCTACCCATCTCTGTCTTATACCTGCCCTACCCATCTCTGTCTAATACCTGCCCTACCCATCTCTGTCTTATACCTGCCCTACCCATCTCTGTCTTATACCTGCCCTACCCACCTCTGTCTTATACCTGCCCTACCCATCTCTGTCTTATACCTGCCCTACCCACCTCTGTCTTATACCTGCCCTACCCATCTCTGTCTTAGCTTTTTCGATTCTGATGAATTCGGATGAGTCTCCTGCAATGGGGCAATATCACAATTGAGATAGTTTTAAATACACCAATATCTTATATCTTTTGATTGGATTTTGAAAACCATTTACAATCAGGCTAACCAAAGTCAACCGTGTTGTAGGAATCAAGATGCTGATAGCATAACACGCTACCGGGGTGCACCCAGGATGAATGAACCATTCTTATGGCTCTGATAACGTTATGATTGGATGAATAAAGCATATTTATGGCTGATGAGTTGTGATTGGATATATGGACACGCATGTTAATGGTTTATGGTTGTGATTGGATAGATTGACAATAATGTTAATGGATTGTGGTTGGATAGATTGACAAGCATGTTAACCCTCTAATGCCTACATAGACAAAGGTTCGCCTGGGCATAGTGTTATATTTTAGCCAATTCTGAGCTTATTCTTTGAGTCAGTATCAAGTGCAACTTTTATGATTCAGGGGAACCTACCCTTTATTTCTGGTGCAGTGTAAAGTCACCATCATACATTACCTTTGTGTGATCATATAATATTTGAAAAAAACGCCCAGTGAAAAAATTTTTTTTTGTTGAACTTCCATGTGCAATTTGGTGCAAATACACCTTTTCCTCAGTGAGTGACAGCAATGTGATAATAGATACATTTGGGTGTTCATATTTGGACCAATATTTCCCTGCAATTTACCCCCCCCTCCACACACACACACACACACGCACACGCACACACACGCACGCACACACGCACACACACACACACACAAAAAAAGCCCCTCCATCATATAATAATAATAATAATAATAATAATAATAATAATAATAATAATAATAATAATAATAATAATTGTAACTGAGGGGTACAATTCCCTGACTGTATTACTAGATATGATACTTACTACCACTACCTTTGAACTTAATATTCGGCCACCCAGTACACGGCATAAATATATTATGATGAACACTGTCACGTAGATGAAACGGATCCAACACAAATGTACGAATTAGAAATAGGTCTTTATTTCTACACAGCGATGGTGTGTAGAGCAAGCACTTAATCAAATCAATCACATTTATGAATGGGAATTAGTATGCACTTTTATGGCAAGAGTATTCGTCGGTATATCAATAGAGAATGTCCAATCTCTGAAGGCGCAGGTGGTACATATACGACCTGGAATAGTTTAAGGAATAACAGCAATGATACTTTAATGATTATAGACTGGATACACTAGGGGGGGTTAATCCGGTCGCTTGTAAGCCGACAGGAGTAGGAAGGGGGGGGGTAGAATCCGGCTGCCTCATCCGGCCAAGGGTATCCCAGGTGAACCCACTGTAGTGCCGTTCAATGCGCCGGCGATCCTTGGACCACAGATGAAAGCAGGTGGACTCTTTGTGGGCCGGCGTCCTCCGGTCCACGGAGGAGAGACGTGAAGCGACCTCGTCTTGCAGAGCGTCTCCTCACCTTGCGTCCTCTCCAGGGGGGGGGGTTCCAACACACGGCAGTGTCGGGGGTCTTTATCCATGGAATAATCAACGTATACAAAGCATAATCCGTGCCGGGGAAGGCGGGCTGTCGTCGGTAGAATAATCCGGTATACAGGTCCACTCGCTCGTCGGCTCTGGGGCTCCTCGGGTGCAGCTTCACGTGGGGTCAACCACCCTGGATAAGCAGCCAGTTCTCTGCCCGAAACGATGGGGTACTGACTACGGTAGTATTCTCACCGCACGAAGCACTATATATTAACAGACTATTATTAGCTTAATAGACTACGTCCAACTCGACGATATAGTGCCAAATATGACTATTCAAATATTAATATACACGATGTCTCAATACCGATGGTAAGCCGAACTTGGCCTTACTCCCACACGTGGCGTCGCGGGGAGGCTTTACGTCTGTGACTCTATTGGAGGGTAAGAAACTGGACTGAAAAGGAAGTCCTACTTTAGTAGCGCAGTATATATACGCACTATGAACAAATAGTCCCATTAGTGGTGCGGTAGCCAGATTCCTACGCGGAACTAGGACTTGTTCGTACATGTTGAGCGGTACGCTTGAACTGGGTCTGAGGGGTATGGCAGCCTGGCACCAAGGTCTCGACCAATAGTAGAATGGAGACTATTATGGGATGTTCAGTAGGCTAGAATGGATATTCAATGCATATTGTACAAGGAATATACAAGGGATATCAGGGAATATTAGAGAATATACAAATACAATTAAATATATATATATAAATAAATATATATATTCGGTTTAATCTGGCCCTTCACAACAGCCACCCCCTGATTGGTCCCAGACCTAATCAGTTAAACAGAGACAGATTAATCGCGTTGTCTATTTACACATAAGGGTTTGCTGTAGGGGTCAGTCAACTTCACAAAGTCATAGGGTTATAGGGTCATGGTCATCATCGATTGTGTCTGGGAGTCGGGGCAGTTCTATGAGCCTCGCCACGGGACGGGTGTAAGTGCGACCCTGGACAAGCACTTCAGCTGCTCGGACCTTGCCGTCGGCACCGGTGATCACTTTGCTTACGCGGCCGGCCGGCCACATAGCTCTGGGCAGTGATTGATCAATAATCATGACGACTGTTCCTTCTGTCAAATTGTCTCTCTCCTTTACCCACTTCTGGCGGGTCTGTAGAGACGGTAGGTAGTGCAGTAGGAAACTGCTCCAAAACTTGTCGGCTAATACTTGGCTGTACCTCCACATTCGTCGGCCGTTCGCTTCTTCAGGCCGGTACATTGTCTGGGGTAATGCAGGATCTAGCCGCCCCATCAGGAGTGTGTTGGGGTCTGCGGAGATAACAGTGCTCAATCCACAGAACACAGGCTTCTTATTCTCAGCCTCCTCCTGACTGGCTTCCCTCGGGATAGGCGTGGGCCACTCTCCTTCCGGGAGCTTTAGGAATGCTGGGCCGTCACTGTAGACATTGCGACGGGTGAGGTCATCCAGGGGCATCCCCCGGGTGATGACGTCAGCTGGGTTCTGTTTTGTATCAACGTAGCGCCACTCTGTTTCTCCGGTTAACTCTTCGGTTAAGTCTTGAATCTCGGTGACTCTGACTCCCACGAAGACTTTGTACTTGCATGAGTCCGATTTGATCCAGGCGAGTACTGTCGTGGAATCTGACCACAGGATTGTTCTAGACACCGGTATGGTGAGCTCACGTTGGATGAGCGTGGCTAGGTGCGCTCCGGCTAGGGCTGCGCAGAGCTCTAGGCGTGGGATAGATTGTTGCTTGCGTGGGGCTATTCTCGAGCGGGCGAGGACAAATGCTGTGTAGATCTCTCCCCCCTTTTCTTGGGCCCGCAAGTAGGCTACTGATCCGTATGCGACCTCTGAGGCGTCACTGAAGACGTGTAAGTCCATTTTACATGTCTCTGGCCTCACCGTGGGTGGGAAGTAGCTTCGGCGCATATTAACGCCTGGGAGTGAGTGGAGCTCCATCTCCCACTCTCTCCAGGTGGATGCAAGGTGTGCGGGAATGGGGTCGTCCCAGCCCTGGTCCTTGTCCCACAATGCTCGTACAATCATTTTTGCCCTGGTGGTGTACGGTAGAATACATCCTAGCGGGTCATATTGTCGGGCGAGTGTTGTGTACACACTCCGTCTGGTGGTCGGCGCCGCCGCCGGCCTTCCCTGCTCCGTAGTCAGGGGCTTGTGTCTGTAGTGAAGCGAATCTGTTTTGAATCGCCACACCAATCCCAGGGTCATCTCCTGGGCTTCTCCCGGGATTGTAGCCATCCGGGTCTCGCTGCTGGCTGCCTTGTCCTCGGAGGAGAGGCTGCGCAGTACTTGCGGATCGCTGCTGGCCCACTGCCTGAGATCAAAGCCGCCTTTGATCAATGAGGCGCGGAGTTTAATCAGGAGAGCCTCGGCTTCTTCCTGGGTTGAAAGGCTTTGTAGACAGTTGTCTACGTAGAAGCTGTTCTTTACGCTGTGTCGGACCTCTTCGTCCGCTGCTGGGTCCTCTGCTACATGTTTCTGTAGTGCAAATGTAGCACAGCAGGGGCTGCACGTCGTTCCGAAGGGGAGGACTTCCCATTGGTAGATGGCTGGGTGCTCATCTCCTGGCTTCTCTCTCCATAGGAACCGTAACAGGGGCTTGTCCTCCTCTACTAATCTCACCTGCAGGAACATTCCTTTAATGTCCCCGCTGATGGCCACCCTTTCCTGGCGGAAGCGGAGTAGAATGCCGAGTAGGGAGGGGCCGAGTGTGGGACCGGGCAGTAACTCTTTATTCAGATTTTGGGATCCGATCTGGTAGCTGCAGTTAAATACTATGCGGTCTTTACCGTTGTGATGGACCTTGTGGTGAGGCACGTACCACGATTCAGTGGTCTGGTCAGCCTCTTTAATGTCCATCTTTGTGACGTGTCCCGCTGTGATGAGCTTCTCAATCTCGGCGCGGTATACACTCTCTTGGGCGGGGTTCTTGGCTAAGCGCCGCTCCGTGTTCAGCAGGTATCGTTCTGTGGCGTCTGTTTTGGCGTGGAAAGTAGGCATTCCTTCTCGCCGCAGGAGTGGCGTGGCGTATCTCAACACGCCGTTGACCGGGACTCTCTTGGTCCCTGTCTCGAGGAGGTGAATGGCGTAAATGTCATCTTTAGAGCGAATGTCTTTCCTTCCGTTCTTAAAGGGCATTTGTTCCAAGGTCCATAGCCGCTCTACGTGTTGCAGGAGTGCGGTTTCTCCCTCTGTGACTCGGGAGTGGAGACATCTAGTGGCTGTACTTCGGTTGAGAGATTTGGCGAGCGGGCCTTGGAGAGTCCATCCCAAACGGGTCTCGACTGCTGCAGGACAGCCTCGGGGTCCGGTATGAACCCGGTCTATCGGGACAATGAGGTCTGCATGGTCGGAGCCTATCAACAGGGTCGGCATAGCATTGTCTATGAGCGGGATCGGTAACTTGCGCAGATGTGCATATTTCTCCATCAGCTTGGCGACGGGGTATGTGTACCGCGACAGCCCTATTTCTTGGCTGGTGAAAGCGTCTGTAATCTGGTACCGTCGCTCAGGCTGGCCGCTTGCTGCGATAGAGAATGAGACATTCTCGCCCTTTATCGTCTTCAAATCTCGTCTTATTGTCCGAATTGTCATTTGGGTTTCGCTTCCCCGCAGCCCTAGCTGGGCCGCAGCGGAGGCGAGCAGAAGGGTCTTCTCGGACCCGTCATCGAGGACGGCGTAAGTGTCCAGGACTTTATTCTGGTAGCTTAGTGTCACACGCACTACTTTTAGGAGTACTCGGGCTCCACTGCTGCTGGCGGGATCGATGTACATGACGCTCGCTTTGCTGCTGGATGGTGCGGGTGAAGGGCGCCGTCTGTTACTGTCGTGAAGTATGTCCAGATGGGCTCCATCGCACTTGGTGCACCTTTTCTTTAAGCGGCATTCGGCTGCCATGTGTGAGCGCGCACAGCGAAAACAGCGCTTGTTGGACTTTATCCATTGACTTGCTTCCTCCGCGTTCAGCTTGGGGAAGGAGTCACATTGCGCTAGCCAGTGTTCTTTCTCACAGTAGGGGCACACTATCTTCCACTTCTCCGTTCTGGAGGGGGTACTGTGGCTCCTGCTGCTCGGTACTGACTCCGATTGGTGCATCACAGTCACCGATCTTCTTCCATCATTTAGTCGTCTGGTTCCTTCTCTGGAGCCAGGGGTGCTCCGTCCGAATGTATCTAGCCGTAGGCTGCTGACTTCTCTCGCCAGGAAGTCTGCTAGATCGAGGAGGTTCGGTTCGGGGCCATTCGGGTCTCGGTGATCTCTCTGCCGCCTAAAACGCTCCTGTCGAGCGGGCGGCAGCTTCTCCAAGATCCTTTCCACATTTGAGTTGGCGTAAAGTTCATGCCTCCCCTTCTCTCTCTGCGCTCCCAACATCCCTACCAGGGACTGCACTCTGATGGACAGGTCGTCCAGTGCTCGATTGTCTATTGCTGGGGGTAAACGGTCGATGTGTCGGATCTCCTGGATCACGTAATCCCATATGCGCCCATACCTCTGGTCCAATGCTACCAGCGCTGCTGTGTATGGGGTGGTGGAAGTCGCGTAGGCGAGCGCTATATTATGTGCGCGGGGTACCTTTAAGTGCTTCAGTAGGATGGCGTATTTGTGGCGTTCATCCAATACATCCACCAACATGGTCTCCAGACACATGCGGAGTTCTGTATACTGGGCCCGGTTCTCTTGGGTGAAGTCGGGTACCATAGGCGTGCCAATGTATGACGCTGACTGTGGATACATCGGCGAGCGTTGGGGGAGAGGCCTCCTAGGCGAGTCTCCTCCCGCTCCTTGGTATGGGCTGGTACCGGCAGTGTACCATGGCCCGCTTGTCCAGGTGCTGTTCCTCGGTGCGGGTCGTGCGTCGTGCTCACCCGTGTATAGAGTCGGGGGTCTGTAGCGCAGCTCCGCGGGAGTATAGCCTGGGCTGTACCGGACCTCCTGGTCCGGTAGAGTACTGTGCTGTCGTCGGGCGTGGTTCTCCTCCTCTTCCTCTTCGTCTTCAGTTAGGTCATCCAGTGCTTGTAGTCTCTGGTTTAGCCTCTCCACAGGATATGCTGCTCCTTCCCGGTTGCTAGGTCTCGCTTGGACCGGTGGGGGGAGGTGGTCTGTGGGGGGTATAGACCTCGTCTGTTGGTCAAGTTCAGGGTTGTTTACTCGGCTAGGGGATGCCGCCCTGGAGGTGTGTCTAGACGAGTTCCTGGAGCCTCTGGCGGAGGGAGAGGGTGTTGTCCGTCTGATCAGCTGTTCTATTAGTTGCGACTGCTGTCTGTCGCGCGCTGCGTCCCGTTGAGCACCGGCTCGTTCTCGGGCCACATTCTCTTCCATCTGAATGCGTCTTATTTCTAGACGTATCTGCTCGTGTTCGCTTCGCTGCTGGACCTGCAGTCGGTCGCGTTCAGCAGCGGCGTTCAGGCTGATGAGGAAGGCCTGCTGTAGGGTCCTCTCTGCCTCGCTGGGAGAAGGCGGTTGTATAGGGGGGCCTTCCCTCGGGGTACTCCTTGCGGAGCCTTGGAGCTCTATCTCCACGGTGCTCTCCCCGTCTTCTTCCGTGCCGAGTTCTCTCTCGGTAGCGTTGTATTCCTCCCGGGACTCATCGGGGACTACTTCTTCAGTACTGGCGGGGTGTGAAGTCATGTCTGGTTCCCACTGGTCCCCACCGTGAACTTGGTCAGTTACATTAGAGCCCGTAGGGGCCTCTATGGTCGGGGTAGTCTGGGCGTTGGGGTTAGACATACTTTTACTTTCTAGTTTTACCGTGTTTACTGTTAGTAGAAGACTAGGTTGTTGACTGACAGCGTAAGCCTCTAAGTACTGAGGGAGCCGTCGTTCGCGCTGCGGGCGTTGGTTAGGAGGATCGTTTCGTGGAGTGTTCATCATAGGCCATTTCAATATTAATAACACTATATTAATATTACACTAATTACCCTCCGGCTCGAAGGACCAATTGTAACTGAGGGGTACAATTCCCTGACTGTATTACTAGATATGATACTTACTACCACTACCTTTGTACTTAATATTCGGCCACCCAGTACACGGCATAAATATATTATCATGAACACTCTCACGTAGATGAAACGGATCCAACACAAATGTACGAAGTCGAAGTATGCGTTTATTACTACACAGCAATGGTGTGTAGAGCAAGCACGTAATCACTTAATTACATTTATGAATTGAAATAGTATGCACTTTTATGGCAAAGAGTATTCGTCGGTATATCAATAGAGAATGTCCAATCTCTGATGGCGCAGGTGGTAAATATACGACCTGGAATAGTTAAGGAATAACAGCAATGATACTTTGATGATTATAAGACTGGATACACTAAGGGGGGGTTAATCCGGTCGCTTGTAAGCCGACAGGAGTAGGAGGGGGGGGGGGTAGAATCCGGCTGCCTCGTCCGGCCAAGGGTATCCCAGGTGAACCCACTGTAGTGCCGTTCAATGCGCCGGCGATCCTTGGACCACAGATGAAAGCAGGTGGACTCTTTGTGGGCCGGCTCTCTCCGGTCCACGGGGGAGAGACGTTAAGCGACCTCGTCTTGCAGAGCGTCTCCTCACCTTGCGTCCTCTCCAGGGGGGGGGGTTCCAACACACGGCAGTGTCGGGGGTCTTTATCCATGGAATAATCAAAGTATACAAAGCATAATCCGTGCCTGGGAAGGCGGGCTGTCGTCGGTAGAATAATCCGGTATACAGGTCCACTCGCTCGTCAGCTCTGGGGCTCCTCGGGTGCAGCTTCACATGGGGTCAACCACCCTGGGTAAGCAGCCAGATACCCGGCCGAAACGATGGGGTACTGACTACGCACGAAGCACTATATATTAACAGACTATTATTAGCTTAATAGACTACGTCCAACTCGACGATATAGTGCCAAATATGACTATTCAAATATTAATATACACGATGTCTCAATACCGATGGTAGGCGAACTTGGCCTTACTCCCACACGTGGCGTCGCGGGGAGGCTTTACGTCTGTGACTCTATTGGAGGGTAAGAAACTGGACTGAAAAGAAAGTCCTACTTTAGTAGCGCAGTATATATACGCACTATGAACAAATAGTCCCATTAGTGGTGCGGTAGCCAGATTCCTACGCGGAACTAGGACTTGTTCGTACATGTGGAGCGGTACGTTTGAACTGGGTCTGAGGGGTATGGCAGCCTGGCACCAAGGTCTCGACCAATAGTAGAATGGAGACTATTATGGGATGTTCAGTAGGCTAGAATGGATATTCAATGCATATTGTACAAGGAATATACAAGGGATATCAGGGAATATTAGAGAATATACAAATACAATTAAATATATATATATAAATAAATATATATATTCGGTTTAATCTGGCCCTTCACAACAATCATGATTCAGCTATCTCAGATATATAGATCTATCATGATTCAGCTATCTCAGATATATAGATATATCATGATTCAGCTATCTCAGATATATAGATCTATCATGATTCAGCTATCTCAGATATATAGATCTATCATGATTCAGCTATCTCATATATATAGATCTATCATGATTCATCTATCTCATATATATAGATCTATCATGATTCATCTATCTCAGATATATAGATATATCTTGATTCAGCTATCTCATATATATATATATATATATATATATATATATATATATATATATATATATATATATATATATATATATATATATATATATATATATAGATCTATCATGATTCAGCTATCTCATATATATAGATATATCATGATTCATCTATCTCAGATATATAGATCTATCTTGATTCAGCTATCTCAT